>NW_026647435.1:0-6234 GCF_950295315.1 Erinaceus europaeus | reverse complement strand
GGTGGTGGAACAACCAATTGAGCACACACATTATCATGCTCAATGATCTGAGTTCATGACCCTGGCCCCTCACCTGCAGGGGGGATGGTTCATGAGCAGTCAAGCTATGCTGTAGGTGTCTCTCTTTTTCTCCATCTTAATCTCCACCTTTACTCCTGATATCCCTCTGTCTATCCACTAAGCAGATAAATAAAATATTAAATATATATATATATATAAAACTACTGAAACTAGCACAAAGACCTAGTAATGTGGTAGAGATTTATAGAACTTTCCTTCTTTCCTTCCTTCCTTCCTTCCTTCCTTCCTTTCTTCCTTCCTTCCTTCTTTATTTTTACCTCCAGAGTTATCATTGGGGCTTGGGGCATGCATTACTAATCCACTGCTCCTGGTGGCCATTTTTTTCTATTTTATAGGATAAGACAGAAATTGAGAGGAGATGGGGAGATAGAGAGGGGGAGAGAAAGATAGACACCTGCAGACCTGCTTCACCATTTGTGAAGCATCCCCTACCCCTGCAGGTGGGCAGCCAGCCGGGGTCATGAACCAGGATCTTTACATGGGTCCTTGCACTTCCTACTATGTGCGCTTAACCACTGCCCAGCCCCAAATTTCCCTGCTTTCTATAGAACAACACCAACAACAAAAATCTTGCTGCGATCTCAATTTCATAAAAATAAAATAATAATAGCAATAAGAAATCTTAAAAGAAAAAAACAGGAGTCAAGGAAGTTGATGTCTCAGATCCACTTTCTAATCTACAATCTAGAAAGCACTAATATAACATACACACACATATATATGTATATATATATGTATGTATATATGTGTGTGTATATATATATAAATATATATGTATATATTTATAATCAGTACATTGAGTGACAAAATGGTAGCTGTCATAATGTGCCAGTTAACATGTCCAATACGAGCTGATCGTTGAGTGTCCCCTGGGAGAAGAAGACAGAAACATGACAAAGAACAAAGGACTTGGATCAATAATGCTTGGGGAAATAAGACAGAGAAGGTTATTTACTCTCATTGATCGCCCACTACCGTCGTGTAAACTTGGCCTGTTTTTCTTTTGTTAACCTTTAAGCCTGAGTCTACTCTGAGGCAACCAGGGAGCCCACTAACAGGTGTAGATTAAGGATCGAAGGAGGTCACCGTTCCTCTGTCACCACGAGGCACCCATGTAACAACATCCCTGAAGAAATTTAAACATCAATAGCCATAATAAGGGCAAATTTATCAAGCCCAGCCGGCTCGAGCAGGGGAGCCCGCCTGCATCCAGCTGGGCTGCCCCTGCGAAAGCTCAATTGATTCGGACACTCTTTTACTGGAGTTGATTATCAGTTGTGACACGGTAAATTTGTTACCTTCCAAGTACTAAGTGCAGGGTGGCTGCTGGAGGCTCACAAGTGAAAACACCTGACTTAGGTTACCCCCTAACTAGTGACAAGACAGGAGGGGGACAGACTGACTCTGGGCACCTCAGACAAGAGGACCTGCCCTTTGGATTTAGTCCCACAGCCCCTGGGGATGGCCTCAATAACAGGAAGGGAGGCTCTCTCAGATGAGCTGAGGAGACTTGCAGAGCAGAGAAGGGGAGATGTCCCTTTCTTTGGGAGCCGGCTCACTAAGCTCCTATGTGCCTATTGCTCCCATCTATACCCTCTCATCCATCTCTGCTGTCCTGGCCACACCTGCCTCCTGGACTTGGCAGCAATGTCCTCTGTACTCCCTATCTCTGAACCTTGTACTATACCAAACATCACGTTCATTTTTCTTTCCTCCTCTCCCCTATGGCATAATTGAAGTGACACTGCCTTACACCATTATTTAAGCTTCAAGTGTGCATCATGACAAATCCACACCTACCTCTATACATTGAGTTCACTGTGGAAAGACCAATTCTACCCCTCGCCGTATAGTCCTCTATGTTTTCTGATCTCTCTTTTCTTCCATATCAGATAGCAACCACTTTGAAGGTAGGAAATTGCTTTACATCTTTGTAAGTCTCTTACATCATCCGACCAATTACTACAAACATAAAACTATAAATTTCCAGAGGGATGAAGAATAGGAAAGCTATCCGGGGAGGGGATGGAATGCAGAGATCTGGTGGTGAGAATTGTGTGGAGCTGTACCCCTCTTATCCTATGGCTTTGTTAATGTCTCCTTTTTTAAATAAATAAAATTTAAAAAAAAGATTTATTCATTTATTAGTAATGACAGGGGAGATAACGAGAGCCCAATGCTGGCACATGTAAGGGCAGGAATGGAACTCTGGACCTCATGTTTGTAGGTGCATGACTCTAGCTGCTGTGCCACAAAGGCCATTTTTTAAATTTATTTTATTTTAATAAAGACAAAGAAAAAGACCAGCATGAGGATCCCTGTTCGAGCCCCCCGGCTCCCCGCTTGCAGGGAGGGGGACACTTCACAAGTGGTGAAGAAGGTGTCTATCTTTCTCTCTGCCTCTCTATCTCCCTCTCCCTTCTCAGTTTTTATTCTCAATAAAATGGAAAAAGAAAACCAAAAAAAGGCTTCCAGGAGCAGTGAACTCATAGTGCTGGCACCGAGCCCCAGCAAAAATCCCAGAGAGAATGACAAAAAAAATACCAGGGACTTGAACCCAGGTCCTTGCACATGGTAACACCATATGCAACCATATGCGCCACTGCCTGGACTCGCTAATGCTTGTTTTTCACTTAAAGTTTTTAGTAATAAAGCAGCTGACTATCTTTATGCTATAGTGGTTTTTGAGCTAACAGAGAAATTTCACATGTAAGTCAGCATATATGAAATATCCTTACTGTGATCTGTTTGGGTGGTGAACATAATGACACCCCAGCTGGAACGGTTTATATAAAAACAGCCATTTATATCATGCATTTATGAAGGTCAAGGAGGTCAAGATCAAGGCACCGGCAAAGTCAACATTTGATAAGAACTTTCTGGCTTTTGGATGTCCCTCTCCTCCTGCACCCTCATATGGTGAGAGGGTATGGGAAACAACCGAGGGACTCCTTGGTGAAAACACTAACCCTAACCATGAAGTGACTGCCTTCGTGATGTAGCTCCCTTCCAAGCCCTTCTTTTGCCGGGTTATCACATAGAGGGTTAGGATTTCATTCTGGGAAGCAGACACAGCATTCGCTATCTAGCACCCTGCCGGCCTGCATGAAAGTATGTGGTAAAAGCAGGGTAGGTATTATTATGTCTGCTGCATGGCTATGGAACTTGAGGTTTGCTGTGGTTATTTACTAGTCAGTCAATGGTCACCAACAAAGGTTTGTGTCCACTGGGATTGGAACCCATATCCATTGGCTGCAAACTCTTTGCTCTTGGGCAGCTCTGCATTTTTATTCACACCCACTTAGTGCTCACACACACCAGAAATTACACTAAACCAAGTAGGACTTTATCTGAGCAAAAATGTCCGCAGAAGAAGCAGTGGTGCAGGCGTGCGTGAAAGTACAACGGTTCATTGTTCCAGAACAGTGCTTCACACCTCCTCTCCCACAAGGCCTTCAAGAGCCAAGGGGACCCTGTTCAGAAAAGCCACTCAGACCACCCCACTCTGCAGTGCCTCCCTCCCAAAGGGTAAGTAGCTTTTAACGATTTGTTAGTATCCCAGCTTCTTCCCACAGGCTCTGGTGGCACCTGGAGTCCCTGTGATGTGACAATGATGTGTGGCTGGATGATGTGCACAGTGGAGCACACCAGACGCCAGGTCCACCATGCAGGCGGTGAGCAGCCCAGCCACTCCCAGCTCCTGCTCTGCAGACAGACTCTGCCTGACACCACCTCATTAGGCCCCACAGTAGCCCCGTTCCAGTGTCTGGGAAGCAGCTGTCTCCCCAGCCTAGGGAGCTTTTCCAAAACACATGGCTTTCTCAGCCCCCTCTTTGCAGGCCTGGGATCCACATCAGGAAACCAAAATAAATTAAAACCCTCTGACACCTCTCTAATAAGCACTAATTGGAACCTCTGCTGCAGAGCTCTGCAGCAAGGCCCAGTTTGGAACAGATTCCTTCTTCCTGATGGCTGTGCCCCCACCCCCCAACACATACAGAGAGGCAGTAAGTGTGGGTGCCTAGGGGCAACTACTGTCCCAACACAATACCCCAGCCCACCCCCCACATGTCACCTCCTGCAGACAAAAGCTGCAGTATGGTGGGGTGGTGGTCGTAAAGGGGTTTCCTAA
Source organism: Erinaceus europaeus (assembly GCF_950295315.1). Lineage (NCBI taxonomy): Eukaryota > Metazoa > Chordata > Mammalia > Eulipotyphla > Erinaceidae > Erinaceus > Erinaceus europaeus. The sequence continues at coordinate 2,021 of NW_026647435.1, read as the reverse complement.
AACGATTTCGCACTGAAAGATGGCGGGCAGCAAAAGTCAACTCTTCCTTGTTAATTGTGCTGGATCCGGTAGCAAACAGGAACTACAGGATGGAAGCAGGCTGCTCCATGAGACCTGGAGGGAAAAGGCGCCAGGAAGGCTTTCCACAGAGATGGAGGGAACCCACCACCATGCTCTGCCTGGAAAGTGTGCTGGGACCATCCCCTTCCTCAGATATTTATGAGGTTCTTTGGAGCCTACAGGAGGGCTAGCTGCTCAGGGTAGGAGGATGGATGCTCCTGTTGGCCAAGGAGGGGCAGAGCACAGGACTTGCATGTGTAAACTCTGGCTCATTCCCCCATACCACTTATGACAGAGAGGAGCCTTGGTGCCTCTCCCCCCCATAAAGTAAATAAAGGGTCATCTTTAGAACACAGACTTGCATGCCTTAGGCTCCAGAATCAATCTCAGCATTGAAAAGGCTAGAGTTGAGTGGTACTCAGGTCTCTATCCCCTTTTCTTTCTCTCTCTCTCTCTCTCTCTCTCTCTCACACACACACACACACACACACACACACACACACACACACACACACACACACACCCATAAATAAATCTTTTTTTTTTTGTTTCCAGTCACTAGGGCTCAGTGCTGGCACTGGCGGCCATTTTCCCTTTATTATTATAATTTTATTCAATTCGGAGGGGGGAGAGATAGTGACGGAGGGAGAGGAAGAGAGACACACCTGCAGACCTGCTTCACTGGTCCTGATATGTCACCGTTACAGGTGGGGAGCAGGGGCTTGAACCTGGGTTCCCAGGTGGGTCCTTAGTTCTATGTGAGCTTAACAGGGTGCACCACTGCCCAGCCACCCACAGGTAAATCTTTAAAAAGTGTATCTTAAAATAATTTTAAAAGACAACACTCCAGAACAGCACAGTTCCACCTGCATGTACAAGATCAGCATCCTCCATCATCATTCACTGTGAGCAGCTCTTCCCATTTACACACTGTAACACACGTAAACAGAGGGTCTTGTGGATAAAGAGAGGAAGGAATGAAAGGAAGGTTAAGATTCCACAATATTCTTCAAAGGAACATCTCAATTGCATACATGAAGTGGAATAGGCAAGGAGAGAAAGAACGGGAAAGACACAAAGAAAAATAAGTCAAGTCCTTGAAGTAGACAGAGCTCAGTCAGTGTGAAAAGCCGAGTAGAGCCAAGGCTGTGAGATCATCGGTCTGCATGGAGCAATGACAAGGATTTTATCTCATGGACAGCCAGAACCCACGTACATGATCTAAATAATGTGCTAACCTACTTCTTAAGTTTGATCCCTGGCATCATATACCACGATGCTTTAGTTTTTTTTTTTTTTTTCTCACTCTGTAGTCAATAAATAACTACATGCTTGTTTTTAATCACTTTATCAAGTAACTTGATTTACAGGATTGTGTCATCACAGGGATACAGTTATACATTTCACAAGATAAGTTATCTATATACCTCACCCTTCACCAAAGTGCCATTCTCTTCCACCACAGGGCAAAGGATCCCCAGTCTCCCACAACTCCCTCCCCTCTCACATCTGCCCTGCAAACATCTGGTTCTGCCGAGATAGACCACATTGTATTACAGTAAGTTGAGTATTTAAGTAAACACATTAAGTATCTTTAGAGATAGCAGAAAAGGTATCATATACTTTTGACAAGAATAGGGTATCTATTGTGTTGTCAGAGAAGTCAGGGTGCATTTTTTCATGTCATAACTTTTCCAATAACCCAATATTTATGTGTATATATAAAATATTGTTTATAACTGAGGATGTTAAAAAAAATACTGCTCTGCTTTTTTTTAAAAGAAAATCAGCCAAATCAAGAAGTTTAATGGATAAGATAAACTGGCTGAATATAGCTGGAGAACAAGTTCCAGTGGGCAGAAAAACAAAAAGGACCTCTTCCAGAATGCATATGAGATAATGGGGCAAGAAGGAAAGAAAGAGAGTCCATATGGAAAACACTTATCCCTCCCCTTCTGGGA
>NW_026647434.1:0-44962 GCF_950295315.1 Erinaceus europaeus | reverse complement strand
CTGTTGCCTTCACACATAAATGACAGCTTGACTAAAAGTCAGATATGGAGATGATAACACCCCCACCCAAACTCTGCAGAAGAAGTGGCACTGTCTTGAGTACAAAAATTCTTGATAAAGATTATAAAACTTAGAGTTAAAAATAAAACACTTTCCAGCATAAGGATCCCAGTTCAAGCCCCCAGCTTCCCACCTGCAGGAAGAGTGCTTCACAAGCAGTGAAGCAGGTCTGCAGGTGTCTATCTTTCTCTCCCCCTTTCTGTCTCCCCCTCCTCCCTCGACTTCCCTCTGTCCTATCCAGCAATAATGACAACAACAATAATAGCAAAAACAACAATGAACAACAAGGGCAACAAAGGAAGAAAGTAGCTTCCAAGAGCAGTGGATTCGTGGTACAGGCACTGAACCCCAGCAATAATCCTGGAGGCAAAAAAAACACATATATATTAAAAATTAAAAAATAAAAAATAAATAAAACACTCTCCCTAATGACTCTGGGATAGGTTCAGCATGGTGCTGAATGACTTAGCCATGGAACAAAAGCAAGGAGCTTAAAGAGACAACAGCAAGTGCCCTTTCACAAAGACATAGCACTTAGGGGAGTCTCCAGATGGATGTCTACACATCTGAAATGATACATCTACCACATTACTCGTAATGGCATTATTTGTAATGGCCCAAATGGCAATAACCTAGTGTCAACTTCTAGAGGACTGAGGTAATCAATTATGACTCATCCATATAATGGATGAGTCACTCCTTCTTCTTCTTCTTCTTCTTCTTCTTCTTCTTCTTCTTCTTCTTCTTCTTCCTCTTCCTCTTCCTCTTCTTCTTCTTCTTCTTCTTCTTCTTCTTCCTCTTCTTCTTCTTCTTCTTCTCCTTCTTTTTCTCTCTTTCTTTCTTTCTTTCTTTTTTAATAATTGCAAGGGAGATCCTTTTGTACTAAGATCAAAAGAGCTTTAAGATAAGAGGGGACAATGAACCCTTGCCAATCAATGAGGTTACCCCATAAGTCAGAACAACCCTCACCCCACCCATCACAGCACACTAGAGCCAACTAATGAAACACTGGCAGAAAAAAAAATGAAATGGAGAACAGGGGTGGTAATGTGCCAGCTTTTGTGAGAAAACACCAGGAGTGGAGGAATGAACTTCAGGAAGGCTGTACAAAGAAGGCGTGGGAAGTGGGTGGCTGGAGGAGAGAAATCAATGACTTTCAAACTGTATATTTTCTTGTATGCTCTGAACCACGTGGATCTATTACCCAAAAAGTACATTTTGAAATTCTCTCTCTCTCTCTCACTTTTTTTTAATCTCAGATATTTCTGATATGGAAAAAGAGAAATGGATGCCCAAGGCTAGTATGATTTAATTTTAATTACATGTGGTTTTCGGATGCCAGGGACTTAGTATTTCTCAAGCATGCCCACTGGTGGGTAGAGTTGGTTGTAGCAGGAGGATGAAGGACTCTACTGCGCTATGCTGGTAAGAGGTTGTGGTCCAGTAAGTTTTTCTCAAAAAAGTTGACGGCACTGGGCTTTAGGGAGAAAAAAAAAAAACATGATTCTCTCTCAGCCCTACCTGTTCCTTATTATCAGTCAAGGAGCCTTGAAGTCTACTATTCCCAACCCATTCCCAGAGCACGGGAACTTTTTCAGAATTCTCCAGGTAAAGTCTCTTGATTTTTCTCTGCTCCTACCCAATAAACAAAGTAAAATATTCTTTAGGGAGTCGGACAGTAGCACAGCGGGTTAAGCACAGGTGGCGCAAAATGCCAAGGACCGGCATAAGGATCCCGGTGTGAGCCCTCGGCTCCCCACCTGCAGGGGAGTCACTTCAAAAGTGGTGAAGCAGGTCTGCAGGTGTCTGTCTTTCTCTCTTCCTCTCTGTCTTCCCCTCCTCTCTCCATTTCTCTCTGTCCTATCCAACAACGACAACAATAACTACAACAACAACAAAAAAAAGGGCAACAAAAGGGAATAAATAAATATACAAAAATATTTTTTTTAAATAATGATAATTAAAAGGAAAAGACAAAGACCAGAGCACCTTCATGAAAGGACACAAGTCCTGTGAGTCAGGAATCAAGAGTATCCTGCTACTAAAATTATTGCAGGCGTCAGGCAGTGGCACATCCAGGACCAGACACATGTCACTATGCACATGGACCTGGGTTCAAGACCCCAGTCTTTACATTTAAGGTGGGACGTTTCACAAGTGGTGAAGCATGACTGGAGGCATCTCTCTTCCTCTCTTCCTCTCTATCTTTCCCTTCCCTCTCAATTTCTCTGTCTCTATCCAAAAATAAAAATATTTTAGAAATAACTAAATAATACTATTGTGAAGGGATAGGGAGATAGTTCAACTGGCAAACGCATGTGTCTTACCACTCACTGGGCACCGAGGCCAAGCCATAGCACTAGAAGGGAGCAGGATGGACAACTCCATGGATGGTGAGGTGAAGCAATAGTGGCCCTCCTCTCTCTCAGAAAGAATGGGGGGGGGAAAATATGTTTTACACTGGTATTGTCAGGGCAACAGTATCACACATGTGCAGAGCTCCAGCACCACACACAATTACTGTTGAAAGACCACTCCCTCCCTGAAGGAGGTCCTCTCAATGCACTTGCACAGTATCTCTCTGCAGACACACCCTGGCCTTTTCCAGCTAATAAAGCCAGGCCTCAAGCTGAGACTGTGTGAATAGGTTTGAGAAAGCACCAGGGGATGAAAGAAAAGAAAGTGGGAACTTTGAATGTCCTGAAAAACTGAAGAAACACCTTCCCCCCCCCCCAATGTTTAAGACTCAACACTTCTCTTAAAAATGCCAGATGCTCTGGAAAGCAAGGTGTCCCCAGACAGTGGCAGAATCTCCTTCACAGCCCACCATGACCACCTGAACCTAGCTCTCTTCTTAGGACGTGACTAGAGAATGGGGAGCATTTGTATTGAGACAGTGACAGACCAAGTAGGGTCATGAAGGAAATACTCAACTGCTCAAAAAGGAAATTCCACAAAAGAGAAAATCTAATGAAAAGACAGGGGGTGAATGGATAGAGTAGGGGGTGATAAATGGATGGGTAGATGATGGATGCTTGAGTGGATGGTGGTGGGTACATGGATGGATGGATGGTTGATGGGTAGACAGATGAATGAATGGATGGTTAAATGGTGGATAGATGTTGGATGGGTGGATGGTAGATGGAAAGGTTATGTTTGATAAGTAGACTATGGGTCAATGGATGGATGAATGGTTAAGTGGATGAGTGGTGGGTGATGAATGAGTGCATAAATGGGTGAATGAATGGATGATGGATGACAGATGCTGGATGATAAAGGCATAAGTGAAGGGATGTATGATGGGTAGAAGGAATAATAGGTGGATGATGGATGGATGGGTAGATGAGTGATGGATGATAGATAGATAAATGACTGATGAGTGGATATCAACCCATTTGACTGTCAATGTCAAGACTCAACAAAACAGGCTATCATACCAGAAGTGAGGGTCTTCTGGTGGGGGAGTGTTGATCTTTCCACTGTAAAAGATAATTTTCCCCAACTTGACCTACTTTTCACCTTGTTTTCTTCCCAAGTCCATAAATCATAAACCTATTTGAATCACTCAAGCTCCTTTTTAGCTTCAATTAACACAACCAGCTTCTTACTGCTTAAGCAAAGTAAATCTTACTTTGTTTAAATCTTACACACATAAAAAGTCTTGAAACTGAAGGCTTTCTAGGGTGATGTGGGATAACTCAAGGACGAAAGTAGCTGAGGTTGATGTCACTGCCATACTACGCCTCTGCTTATGTTCACCTGCTGGTCACCACAGATCCAAACATAATGGTCAAATTTCTCAACCTCCTAGGCAACAGGAGGAGGAAGAGGAGGAGGAAGTTGGAAATGAACAGACTTCTCAGATATTTAAACCTCCTGTTCAGTCCTACACCAGCTCTAATGAGAAAAATGGAAGTACCATGGACAGCTCAGACTTTGTCCACTAGGCAAACTGTCACTAAACAAAACTAGGAATGGAGGGAGAATGATTGTTGGGGAGACAACTCACATCACCCAGGACAGCATCTATTCCCATTTCTGCTCTCTCCAACAGAAAATGCACCCTGGAAATCCCTGTAATATGTCTTCCAGTAAGAGGCTTCATATCTTTGAAGCTAAATATTTCACCTTTCTCTCCTAAGCCTCTAACTCAGGACACTTGGGGTTGCAAGTGACTGTCCCCAGCTCAAATTAAGAAGAAGGTATGTTAGAAGGATACAAAGAGCTCACAGAGCCCAGTGGAAGTGACTGGAGTTTGCATTTAATTTTTTCTTTATTCCCACCAGGGTTATCGTTGGGGCTCAGTGCCGGCACTATGAATCCTCAGGCGGCCATTTTTTCCTTTTCCTTCTGACTTTTCTCTCCTTCCTTCCTTCCTGTCTTCCTTCCTTTCTTTCTTCTTTCCTTTATTTTTTTCTTTTATTAGATAGGCTAGAAAGAAATTGAGGGAGTCGGGTGGTAGCGCAGTGGGTTAAGTACAGGTGGAGCAAAATACAATGACCGGCGTAAGGATCCCGGTTAGAGCCCCCGGCTCCCCACCTGCAGGGGAGTTGCTTCTCAGGCAGTGAAGCGGGTCTGCAGGTGTCTGTCTTTCTCTCCCTCTCTGTCTTCCCCTGCTCTCTCTATTTCTCTCTGTCCAATCCAACAACGACAAAATCAATAACTACAACAATAAAACAACAAAGGCAACAAAAGGGAATAAATAAATGATGTATGCACCAAGAGTTGACTAATTTAAAAAAAAAAAAGAAATTGAAAGGAGAGGGGGAAGCAGAGCAGAAGAGACAAAGAGAGACACCTGCAGTCCTGCTTCATCACTGGTGAAGCTTCCCCCCTGTAGATGGAGAGCAGGGCTCGAACCTGTGTCCTTGAGCATGGTTAATATGTATGCTCAACCAGATGTGCTGCTGCTGGGCTCCCTGGAGTCTGGCTTCAATGTAGAATCATCAGAAACCAAGGCAGGCACTTGCCCAAGTCTGATTCACACCACCAGACCTGTCCTCTGTGTCTGTGCAGCTATACTTCTCTGCTTCTTGACAGGCATCACCCCAACCTGAGCTGACACCCCCTTCCAGCCTGGAGTTGATGAATGCTATTGGGAGCTTCCAGAGTTGGACCCAAAATCTAAGAGAAAGAACCAAGTGGAACCACCCCTGGTCCATCGGCAATGAGTGGGGAGGTCACAGCCTTCGGTCCTGGATGGTTCAAGAGCACCCATTTTGTAGAGTTTGTTGCCTCAAAGAAGGAAGGGATGGTGAGTGAGTGAGTGAGTGGATGGATGGATGGATGGATGGATGGATGGATGGATGGATGAATGGCCGGCCTTTGGAGTGACCTCAAGAGGGCCTATGGGAGCTCTCTTTTCAGAGCATCTCCAAGACCCAGAAAACCAAAAGGATGGGAAGAAGAGAAAAGCAGTCACCTGAGAACAGCTACCTGAACCTCCCAGGTAGCACAGCTGGCCGAGCACAACTGAAGAGAAGGGAGGACACCAGAGCAGCCCCCCCACACCCATCCTGTGCCCTGCAGGATACCGCCCAGGTCCCTCCCCTCACACTCACAGGCCCACCCACCCGGCCACACCCAGTCAGCACTCAGCCAAGAGCATCCCCACACAGGGGTCTCTGCTTTCCAGCTCCCTCTCCAGACACACGTCTACCTCTGAAGCCAGCCTGGTCTATTTTAAACTCCTGGTGCCGTCTGCCATCTGCGGCGTCTGGACACCTCACGGTCTACCAAGGCGGGTGGAAGGGGGGCTCAGAAGCGGGAACACAGGAACTGAGTCTGGGGTGCCCAGTGAGCCTGGCACCTGGGGTGAGCCTGGTCTACTGGGGGGGTTATAGGCAACTGGGGGAGGGGGAGGGGTCCCCGAGGCTGCTGGTGGACAGGTTAAGGCTGGAGTGATGACAGTGGACAGTGAGGACTGGTGGAGGGGGTTATGTCGGCTCTACCCAAGTTGGGCATTACTCGGGAACCAAAGGTGCCCTTGTTCCTTCTACTCCTGGTGCCAGACGTGTCTGCATCCCAGAAGCTCAGCCAGTGCCTGACAGGGGATCCTGAGGCCCATCAGGCAGCAAGGCTTGGAAGTGGTTACCATAGCAACCTACTCTGCCTCTTGCCTGGGGTGTTCCCCAGCCAGCCATCAAGTCCCTGTGAGTTCTGGGTTTCTCCAGATGTGATGGGGCAGCCTCTGCTCATTCTGGCAAGGTGTGGCTATGAGATCGCCTGGGATGGTGTCTCTGACATGGGGCCTGTGAACCATCAGTGGACTCAAGGTGGCAGCCAGGAAGCTGGCTCGGTGGCAGTGTGATGGCTTGGTTGGTAGGAGGTCCCAATTTTTAGCTTCCACACCTCAGATGCCAGAGTGATGCTCTGGTCTCTCTCTCTCTCTCTCTCTCTCTCTCTCTCTCTCTCTCTATCTGTCTCTCTCTTCCTCATATTAATAAATAAATTATTTTTAAGACAGGGCAAGCAGTGCTGCACCCAGTTAAGTGCACATGTTAATAAGCATAAGGACCCACGTTCACGACCCCGGTCCCCACCTATAGGAGAAAAGTTTCACACGTGGTGAAGCAGTGTTGCAGATATCTTCTCTTCCCCCCCCCCCCGTCTCCCCCTTCCCTATCAATTTATCTCTGTCTCTACCCAATAAATAAAATATTTAAAATGAGAAAGAGAAATGAACAGATGCACCGTTACCCCATGCAGTGTCCAACTCAACCTGGTTGAGTCCACACATTACAGTGCACAAAGATCAGAGATCAAGCCCCTGGTCCCCACCTGTATGGGGAAGCTTCACGAGTGGTGAAGCAGGGCTGCAGGTGTCACTCTTCCTCTCTTCTTCTCTCTCATCCCCTTCCCTCTCAATTTCTCTCTCTCTCTCTCTCTCTCTCTCTCTCTCCTTCTACCTAAAAACAAATAAAGTAAAATAAAATACAGAAAAGCTCTTTGTAAGTACCCGTGGCATGAAAAAGAGGGTGTTGGAAAACACAGTTCTCTTGGGTGGTCTGAAAATTTTTTAATTATTATTTATTTTTAGAGGAAAAAATACATATATTTTATATTGCCACCAGTGCTATTGCTGGGTCATAGTACCTGCACTGCAAATCTACCATTCCCCATGGCCACTTGTTCCTGTTATTTATGTATTATTTTGTTTTCTTTCCTTTTTACTTGATAAGACAGCAAGAAATAGAGAGGGAAGGGGGAGATAGAAAGAGACAGTGGCAGAAACACCGCAGACCTGCTTCATCACCTATGAAGCTTTCCCCCTTGCAGGTGGGGACTGAGAGCCTGAAGGGCTTAAATTCAGGTCCTTGTGCATTGTGGTGTATGTGTTCGAACTGGGTGTCCCACTACCTGGTCTTATTTATATATTTTACACACACACATACACACACACACACACACACACACACACACACACACACACACACACATACACACCTGTCTGCTTCTCTGCTCTGGCATAAGCTGGTGCCTGGTGTTGAACCTGGAGCCTCTCAAGAATGCAAGTCTTGTGCTCACGTACTGAGCTATCTTCCTGGTCTTTCTGCATCACCTATTATTTATTTACTTATTTAAAACACTTATTATCATTTATTTCCAAAAAGATACAGAGTTTCGTAAGAGCATTACTTTGCTACGAGGGGGGGGTGTAGCGGGGACAGAACCAGGAGCCTCGGGCATGCAAGTCTTGCTCTCTGCCAGTTGAGCTATCACCCTGGCTTCCTTTTTGCACCATTGTAGCAAGCACATTCACTTCTGTAGCCTCAAAACCCAGCACAGTGTGTGGTGTGGGGTAGGTGCTCAGTAAGTACCGCCTGAGGAGAAAGTGAGCTGTGGTCTTTTCTCCTTGGAAGGCACCTGTTTTTCTTTGCCCAAAAAGACCCTTTGATCCAGCCTTCAGGGAAAGGTGAATGGGGGTCTTTGCTCCCTGCACCTGGGTTTCAAGAGAGGAGAGGCCAATCAATCTTTTTGCAAAATAGCAAGAGAAGGGCTTGGGGGTTCTGGGAGGGAGGCAACGAGGAGGAGAGAACGGATGTGCGGATATGCGGTGGCGACACACTTCCTGTGAAATGTGACTCCCTCCTCCCCACAGAGTCCTCCCCTCCCCTTATCTCCTGTAACATTTCGCATCTGCAGTGCTTCTGCCTCCCATCTGCTCGGGCTGACTTGGGATTTTGTCAAGATGCATGTGACTCTTAAGCCTCCCAGTGGCTCCCCTCTCTCCCCCCAGGAAGAGAGCTGTCTCCCTGCCAGCTGGCATCTTCTGGCTGCAAGACGTTTCCATCTGAGGGAGGGGGCAGTTGGTGGGTCCCACATCCTAAGGCCCTCGAGGAGGCTGCATGTTCTGTAGATGACCTGGTGCTCCCAGCTGGGGCTCCCAGTAGATCATCATTTTCTCTTCTCACGTGAATTTCTGGAGTTGCTCTTTCGAAGAGCATTTGCTCCCTGAATTTGCTCCCGCTTTTTGAGGAAAGCGGTTCAGTCAGGTCCCCAGTCTCTGTCTTTCTGGAATTCTCCCTTCTCATGTATCGCTGCTGTTGTTAGCATTGCCCAATGAAAGCATTCAGTCCTTACTGATTAACTTTTTTTAAGTTTATTTATTTATTTATTTATTCCCTTTTGTTGCCCTTATTGTTTTATTGTTGTAGTTGATGTCGTCATTGTTGGATAGGACAGAGAGAAATGGAGAGAGGAGGGGAAGACAGAGAGGGGAAGAGAAAGACAGACACCTGAAGACCTGCTTCACCACCTGTGAAGTGACTCCCCTGCAGGTGGGGAGCCAGGGGCTCGAACCAGGATCCTCACACCAGTCCTTGTGCTTTGTGCCACGTGCGCTTAACCCACGTGCTTAACCCACTGCGCTACCGCCCAGCTCCCCTTTAAGATTTATTTTATAGATTCACCACAGCATGGCTCGGCTCTGGCTTATGGTGGTGCTAGGATTTGAACCTGGGAGCTCAGAGCCTCGGGCATGAAAGTCATTTGTGTAACCATTATGCTGTCTCCCCAGGCCCCATTTAACCCTTATAACAGGCTTCTGTGAATGAGAGGTGCTACGCTCTTACTGCCTGGCCTCAGAGAGTCGTCCTGCCCCCAGAAAGTGATCACTCCCTACCCTAAGTGCCATTCATGTGAGGATCCGTACACACGGAGCAAACCCCCACACTGCCTTGTGCAACCGCTTACCCAATAAACGCCTGCTGAAACAACCTCTGTCCATTCTCTGATTTCCACACAGATCAACACTATTTCCAAAGTCCAGGCAGAACTATTATGCTGTCTTTGCAGCTCCAGAAGCCACTGGTTTCTTTCTTTTTTTTTTAATTTTTTTAAATTTATTTTTCCTTTTGTTGCCCTTGTTTTTTGTTGTTGTAGTTATTATTGTTGTTATTGATGTTGCTGTTGTTGGATAGGACAGAGAGAAATGGAGAGAGGAGGGGAAGACAGAGAGGGGGAGGGAAAGACAGACACCTGCAGACCTGCTTCACCGCCTGTGAAGCGACTCCCCAGCAGGTGGGGGAGCCAGGAGCTCGGGATGCTTATGCAGGTCCTTGCGCTTCATGCCTCCTGCGCTTAACCCGCTGTGCTACCGCCCGACTCCCCAGCCACTGGTTTCTAAGGAGGCTTGGATGGAGCGTCCAAAGAGTGTAGTTTTCTTCCAAAGCCAGGCACACACACCAACGCAATCACCACCACCACACGAAACTTCTAGAAAAAAACTACACTCTTGATTAGGCATCTGAGTCTTCTGTGGTTGCATTCTTGCCTCCCTTCTCTGCAGCCACGTCCCCCACCCTACACACACACACACACACACACACAAAAAAAAAGCTGCTCTGTGCCAGCTAAGCCAAACTGCTTGGAGCCCTCAGTTTCTCCCTGTAAAAAATGGACATAAAGGGAGCCAGGCGGTAGCGCAGCGGGTTAAGTGCAGGTGGCACAAAGCGCAAGGACCGGCATAAGGATCCTGGTTTGAGCCCCCGGCTCCCCACCTGCAGGGGAGTCGCTTCATAGGCGGTGAAGCAGGTCTGCAGGTGTCTGTCTTCCTCTCCCCCTTTCTGTCTTCCCCTCCTCTCTCCATTTCTCTCTGTCCTATCCAACAATGATGACATCAACAACAACAATAATAACTATAACAATAAAACAACAAGGGCAAAAAAAAGGGAATAAATAAGTGGTTTTTTTTTTTTAAAATGTATCTAGAAGGTTGCTGCTAACAGATTGCAGAAGGGACCTCCCCTCTCAACCTGAAGACACAGTCAGATTCAAATTATTTTGCCCCAATTCAGGAGGAAACTCGACTGGGTGAGGGGGGAAGGGGACAACACAGCTCCTTGAATGAATAGCTGACGTGGTGGGCGGTGGGCCTCAGGAACCGTGGGATTCAAGAATCTGAAGCTAGAGAAACCAAGGTCTAACTAGAAGCCATAGGAAGCTGTTTCATTTCTTCCCACTCTTCCCTCTATCTGGAAGCCTCTTCCCCTCAGTGTTGCTTTCTGGTATTTATTTATTTTATAAGCTAGAGAGAACTGAGGGGGGAGAGAGAGAGAGGGAGAGAGAGGGAAGAGAGACAGAAGGACACCTGCAATACTGCTTCACCATTTATGAAGTTTCACCCCTATGGTAGGGAGAAGGGGCTCGAACCCAGGTCCTTGTGCTAAGTAATGTGTGTGCTCAACCGATGTGCCACCACTGAGCCCCTCCTCCTGTGCTCTACTTTAGTTAGACCTGTGGTCCTTTACAGGTGGACATCAGCATCATTGAGTCCCAGGAGACTTTCTGGCACCTTCCATGAGGTGCTCCAAATCTGTCCACCTTGGAGCCCCACATCCAAGCTCTCAGGCACATTCACCAGCACATAGTACCCAGCCCCACTCAGCACAGCAGAAACATGAATGAATGAGCATCAAACCAAGGCTTTGAAGGGACTTCTTGATTTAAAAAAAAAAAAAGAAAAGAAAAGAAATCCCACAGCCCATTTTGTCCCTGAAGCCTGGGCACTTTCCAGCAGACTGAGAAGGGCTGCTTCAATATCTGAATGGATATTCCCACATGGAGGAGAGAGAGATGGCCCTTGGCAGAGATCCCGGGGTTCAGGGTCTTGGAGCTGGCAAGATGGTGTCAAAGATGACACCACTGGCAGCTACTAAAAACCACAGGACTCCAAACTCACTTTCTAGACAGAGGCAGGTTTCAGAAAGCCAGTAACACAACTGGCAAGAGAAGAAGAAAGAAGGACAGAATGAGAGTTGAGGTCGTGGAGTGCCCAATGTGCAGCCGGGCCTGAGAGCGCCCTCACGAGTGTGACCCGCAGAATGAAAAAGGGAAGGGAGGTCTCTTCCAGCTAGACTCCATTCAGACCTTCTCCAAACAAAAAACAAAGGGGTGGGGGCCTCCCCATGCAAGGGGCTCCAGTCAGAGTCTGCAAGGAAAGAGCCCCCAAAAAGACAATGTCAAAGCTCAGAGTTCTTTCCATTTTTCCCCCTTCACTCACTTGTGCTCTCTCTCTCTCTCTCTCTCTCTCTCTCTCTCTGTCTCTCTCTGTCTCTCTCTCTCAGTTTTACATGAGATCCCAACTCCCTGTCTCTCTTTAGAAATTAGAAGAATAGACATTCCAATGGATCAGACATCAGCACTAGGAGACTCCCTCCCTTTTAAATTTAGTTATTTGAGGGGGCCAGGTAGTAGCGCACCAGGTTAAGTGCACACATTACCAAACATGAGGAGCCAGGTTCTAGTCCCTGCAGTGGGGAACCTGCAGGGGGGATGTTCACACGCGGTGAAGCAGATCTGCAGGTGTGTGTGTGTGTGTGTGTGTGTGTGTGTGTGTGTGTGTGTGTTTATTTCTCTCTCTCCCTCTCTATCTCCTCCTCCCCTCTCAATTTCTCTATATCTTAGCAAATAGAAAAATTTAAAAAGGAAAAAATAGCTACCAGGAGTGGTGGATTCCCTGCACAGGCATCAAGCCTCAGTGATAACTCTGGTGACAATAAATTGGGAGGGGTAGCTATTTGCCTGTTTATTTTATCAGAGAGAGAGAGAAAGAGCTAGAGCACCATCCTGGCATATGCAATGCCAGGAATCGAACCCAGGGCCTTGGGCATGCAACTACATTCTTGTCACTGAACCATCTCCCTGGCTGCATTAAGTTCCCATGTAGACAATGGCTCTAGTTCATCAAGCAGCCCATGATGACTGTGCCACACCCTACCCACTCCGCTCACACTGCTCCTACACAGTTTGGAGATACAACCTTCAAAGTCTTTGCATGTGCCCACAGATAAATGCCAACATGTCCTCCTCATCAGCCAGTCAATGTTTCAATGTTTATGTGGTATAATAATAGTATCTGAGACACCTGCTGGCACCAGACAGATGAGTCGGTAGCTGGCTGTGAACTTGGGTGGCACTGAGCCCTTGCTCAGACTGCCCCTGCCTGGCCTTTACCCTCAAGTCTTTACAACTGAACCCCAGCCAAGTCTGCAAGCTTCAGCTCAGATGCCTTCTTAAGATCCCCAGCCTGGCGATGCCAACCCAAGAATGGTCCATATCCTAGCATCCTCAGAGAATGAGCCCTTCATTCTGGCCAATTGGCAGTATAAGTTTGTTGTTTGTTGTTTGTGTGTTTTGGGGTTTTTTGTTTTGTTTTGTTTGTTTTGTTTTGTTTTTCCCCACAAGGATTATAATTAGGGCTCAATGTCTGTACAACAGATCCACCACTCCTAGTAACCACTTTCTTTTCTTTTCTTTTCTTTTATTATCATAGGAACAGAGAGAAATAGGACAAGAAAGGGGAAGCAAGATGGGGAGAGGAAGAGAGACACCTGCAGCACTGCTCCACTGCTCGTGCAGTAGGGAACCAACAGCTTGAACCTGGGTCCTCATGCATGATAGCATGTATACTTTACAGGTTCAGCTAGTTCCCAGGCCCTGCCCATACAGTTTTTTTAGGGACCTGGCTCCCACTTAATAACTAAGACCAGTGACTCTCCACAGACAAAGACTAAGTCCCAAGCACGTCATAATAACTTCGTCAGTCACTCACTCAGCATCAGAATCTCACTTTTTCTCATTTGAACTCTACAGCAACTCCTATGAAATAGGTTTGTTTGTTTGTTTGTTTTTACATATCTGGGTTTGGAGCATGTAAAAGTCCACTGTTCCCAAGCTACTTATTTGAGAGAGAGGAAGAGAGAGGGAGGGAGGGGGCACCAGAGCTTCCCTTAATGGCACGGTGACCCCCTCACATGGTGCCAGGACACCAACCTAGATGTAAAAAATTGCAAGGCAGATGCCCTAGCCAGTGAGCTAGCTCTCCAGTCCTCAAATGGGTCCTCTTAATAGCCCCATTCCGAAAGATGAGGAAACCAAGGCCCAGGAAGTCTTATAGTTCAACAGCAGTTTTCTGAACCACTGTGCACCCATGCAGAAGACAAAAGGCTCGAGAGGGTGGGACAGAAGCCCTGGGCTCACTGCTGCAGGAGCCTTTCCCCTCCACTCTCCACACTGCCCCAGGCTCTGCCCATAGCCCCACGGCCCCAGGGCCCTCACAGGCACACCCCAAAGAATGCCACTCTGCTCCCACTCACTGCCTGTCAGTGGAGCTGGGTAACCTCCCCTCATCACCCAAGCCTCTCCAGCAGCTGCTTCCCTCTGAAATTACGTTAAATTGTTCCATTAGTGTCAAAAAAAAAAAAAAGGAAGATGCATGAGACTTTTATAAATTTCCTTTTTTAAAAGAAAGTTATCTTCAGAGCTATGTGCGTGCTGATGGCTTCCAGAAGTTTGGAGGTTATCTGGGGGCAGGATTTATTTGCAGAAATTCATAAAGCTGGTCGAGCTGCCAGGACTGATTCCTGTAGGCTTGCCAGAATCGGTACAGATGCGATCATGTCGAATCATGGATGTCAACTTGAATGGACACATCTCCAAAGATGAGCCACAAATGGCCCCAGAGGAAACAGGAGACAGCACAATGGTGCTCGAGCAGCAGAGAGACACAACTCACAGATCACCGTGAGGGGCTGCCTCACACCCACTAGGGCGACCATCAGCAAGGGAGGGAAGGAGATAGAGAGAAGGAAGGAAGGAAGGAAGGAAGGAAGGAAGGAAGGAAGGAAGGAAGGAAGGGGAGGAAGGGAAGGAAGGAGACAGGCAAAGGAAAAAAGGGAGAGAGGGAAAGAGAAAGCAAGAGTGAGAGGGAGGGAGGAAGGAAGGAAGGAAGGAAAGAAAGAAAGAAAGAAAGAAAGAAAGAAAGAAAGAAAATAGGGAAAATAATGAGTGTTGGGATAGTCAGGGAAATAGCTCCCTTGGGTAATGCACTGCTTTGCTATGTGCCCAGCCCCCACCACAATGAAAGAAGGTTTAGTGCTGCAGTCTCTCTCTCTCTCTCTCTCCCTTTCCCTCTCCCTCTCTCTCTCTCTCTCTCTCCTTCTTTCCCTCCATCCACCCATCCCTCCTTCCCTCCTTCCCTCTCTCCCTCTCTATCAGAAAGTAATTTTTCAAAAAAACCTCTCTTGGGGAGGATATGGAGAAGTCAGAGCCCCTATAGAGCCATGGTGAGCACATAAAATGGTGCAACCACTATGGAAAACAGTGCGGAGCATTCTCAAAACTGAAAAACAGAATCACCCTGTGATCACTTCCAGGGCACCCCTGCAATCTTGGCTCAAAAATGCATTACATGGGGGCAGGGTGGTTGGCGCAGCTGATTGAGCGCACCTGTTACAATGCACAAGGAGCCAGGTTCAAGCCCCCGGTCCCCACCTGCAGAGGGAAAGCTTCACAAGTGGTGAAGCAGTGCTGCAGGAGTCTCTCTATCTCTCTGTCCCCTCCCTTCCCTCTCCAGTTGTGACTGTCTCTATCAAATAAATAAATAAATATAATTAAAACATAAACATCATTTTTAAAAAATACACTACATGTTTTGTTATTTAAGCAAAAAAAGATGTATGCACTAAGCAAACACAATGAACATTTCCCTTTCAAAGGCATTACCTTAGGAGATCTCATTAGAAAAAAAAAAAGTACAGGGTCTGAGGGGGATTTTTGAAGACAGAGCAAAAGGAGGTTCAAGATGTGACAGGCTCACCAGAATTAACAAGGCTAATTAAGTCCAAAGCACATCACAATGTGCTTTAACCATAAAATCACTCTTTTATCGTAAAAGTGCTTAGTCTTTGGGGCCAGGCAATGGTGCGCCCAGTTAAGCACACATAGGACTAAGCACAAGAACAGAGGTTCGAGCCCCCGCTCCCCACTTGCAAAGGGAATGCTTCATGAGCAGTGAAGCAAGCCTGCAGCTATCTTTCTCTCCCCCTCTCTATCTCCTTCCCCCTTTTCTCTCTGTCCTGTCAAATACAAATAGGAAAAAAAAAAAAAAAAGGAAAAATGACACACACACACCCCCACAGGATCGATCCGTGGATTCATACTGCAGGCACCGAGCCCTAGCAATAATCCTGGAGAGAGGGAGGAAAAAAGTGTTTTGTCTTTCATCATAAAGGTGTTAATAATATGAATTTATTTCTAAGCATGGCTTTGGTTAATCTCCCAAACTTTAAGAGAGAGAGTAAGCACTGAATTTTGCTTCATTTCCTAGCCTCATTACAGGTGTGCTTTAGAGTATTGTTTGACTCAAGGACATAACTTTCTCATAGCTGAGTTTTCCTTTGTAGATTTCTGTTATTTATTTTATAGTCCAGTCAGATGGTGCCAGGGATTGAACCTGGGACCTCTAGGTTCTGAAGCATGGAAGTCCAGTGTTCTGACACATTATGCAATCTCCCTTGCCCAGAAAGTAATGCTCTTCACTCTTTTTTTTTTCCCCAGACAAACAGAGAAAGCAAAAGAGAAACCTCACGGCCCTCCCACTCCCCAGCCTTGTGGTACTCCAGTGTGGTGCTGGGGATCAAACCTGAGGCCTTTGTATGGTAAGAAGGAACCATTTCTCAGTCCCCTCAGAAAGCAAATTTTTTTTTTAATTTTTTATAGAAAGCAAATTTTAATTGCCTGGTACCTATGTCTGGTCAGATATTTGTTTCCTGCCATCACCCACAAACTAAGTAAATACTTTTAAAAAACAAGCCTTTGTCCTTGATCTGATTCTAATCAATCATGAAAATGGAGACATGTAGCAAGAACTGAAACTGAAGACAAGAGTAACACAATATCTTCTACTGGACTTCAACTGAACCTTTCAAAGACAAGTAATGACTTCCTGGGTTTTTCCCACCAAAAACTCTCTATTCCCTCCCTCAGCATCCATTTTCCTAGCCTGCTTTTGTGGGTCTCTCTCGTCCTCCCAAGTGTGAGAAATCCCCTACCCCCAAATCTAATCACAGACTGCCTTCAATATAGATCATAACACACACCTGCTCATACAGATAACTTCTGCTGACAAACTCATTCATTAAGGCTCTGTTTTCCGGAGTCAGGCGGTAGCACAGTGGGTTAAGCGCATGTGCATGTGCAAAGTGCAAGGACCAGTGTAAGGATCCCGGTTCGAGCCCCCAGCTCCCCACCTGCAGGGGGGTTGCTTCACAGGTGGTGAAGCAGGTCTGCAGGTGTCTTTCTCTCCCCGTCTCTGTCTTCCCTCCTCTCCATTTCTCTCTGTCCTATCCAATGATGACAACATCAATAACAACAACAATAACTATAACAACAATAAAAAACAACAAGGGTGGGCTTGGCGCAACAGCCCAGTGGAAAAAACAATGGCAACAAAAGGGAAAAATTTTTAAAATAAAAAGACTGTGTTTCCTTTCCATTGTTCTATCTCCAAGCTTGCTCAACCTACACATTCTGGGCTGGTAACTCAAGACCACCAAGAAAGCAAAGAGGTCGGGCTAGGTGGTGGTGCACTGGGTCGCTGCATATGTTGCCATGCACAAAGATCCGGGTTCAATCCCACCCTCCCCACCTGCAGGGAGGGAAGTTTTAAGAGCTGTGAAGCAGTGCTGCAGACTGTGTGTGTGTGTGTGTCTGTGTGTGTCTGTGTGTGTCTGTGTGTGTCTGTGTGTCTGTGTTTGTCTTTCTCCATCTCCACTTCCCTCTTGATTTCTCTCTGCCTTTAGCCAATAAATGAATTCAATTTTTTTTTCTCAGCTAGGAGGCAAATGGATGTTTCTAGTACTGGCCTAGAATTTACTTCACTGTTCTACAGAAGCTCAGACCCTCTGTCTGCTGCTCCCTCAGCCTCTCACCAGAAGGACTCAGAGGCATCTGATCCTCTCTCCGGGCCTCTGATGAAACATTTGTTCCACCAAGTGTAAATGAAGGTCAGTGCCTCCAATGTCAGCGTGGTCCATCTGGAGGACGGCAGATAAGTCCACAAGTGGCCTTTTGCCAGTGACCGCCACCTGGCGTGTGGCTCGCCAGCTCAGCTCCGGGTCATTGTCACTCAGACCAGTGCAGGCCAATCCCATTCATAATCTGGACCCATGGCCCCTCCTGAACTCTTGCTACCCCCTGGCTAGGCAGCCTTTCTCTCACTGCCCCCTGGCTAGGCAGCCTTTCTCTCACTGCCCCTGGCTAAGTCATACGGAGGAGTTGGGACAAACACTCCAGAAAAGATTTCTCTGCGTCAACACATGCCAATTTCTTTGTTAACAGTTTATTGGGGGGGGGGGGATAACACACACACACACACACACACACACAGAGTTTCCCCAAGCCCTCTCCCTGCCCTCCTTCCCCAGAGTCCTTTGCTTGGGTGCCATACACCAAACCAGTCCACGTTTTACTGTCAGTTTCCCCTTTCTGTCCTTGTTTCTTAAGTTCTGCCCATGAATGAGAACATCCCATATCCATCCTTCTCTTTCTGGTTTATCTCACTTCACACGATTCCTTCAAGCTCCATCCAAGATGAGGCAAAAGAGATGTCCTCACCATTCTCAATAGCTGAGTAGTATCCCACTGTGTATCTAGACCACGACTCTCGCAGCCATTTAGCTGTTGTTGGACCCTTGGGTTGCTTCCAGGTTTTGGCTATTACACACTGTGCTGCTATGAATATAGGTCTACACAGATCTTTTTGGATGGGTGTGTTTGTTTCCTTAGGATAGATTCCCCAGGAGAGGAATTAACACATGCCACATTTAAAACACACATACATCAGGGGTCAGGTGGTGGCACACCTGCTTAAGTGTACATGTTGACCATGCTCAAAAACCCTCGGTTCAAGCCCCCACCCATCCCCATCTGCAGGGGAAAAACTTCACCGGTGGTGAAGCAGGTCTGCCAGTGTCTCTCTTCCTCTCTCCCTATCTCCTCCCCTCTTTCTCTCAATTTCTCTCTGTCCTGTCAAATTAAATAAACAAGGTTTTCAAAAAAAAATCTCAAAACAAAAACACATCAGGAGTCCATATCATAAGCCCCGACGACATCATAACTCAGAATAGCGTACCAATATGGACCAAACACCAGGGCACCTTAAGTTTAATGCTCGAATTGGAGCATGTTTTGCAGGGGGAGGAGGGAAAATGCATGAAACAACTCACACACCTCCTGGGTGACTTCAGGAAAGGCACACAGAGGTGGTGGTATCCGCAGCCTACAGAGAGATGAACCCAGGGGTCAAGGGTCAAGGTCAAGAGGGTCAAGGAGAAAACCGTCCTCTGGCATCTAGTTCCCTGTAAGCCAGGAGCACCAACCACAGCTTGAAAGTATGTTTTATTAAGAGGCTTGAGGGAAAGTGTCACAGGGCTGTATGTGTTGGTTTAGGAAGATTAAAAAAGAAGAAGAAGAAGAAGAAGAAGAAGAAGAAGAAGAAGAAGAAGAAGGAGAAGGAGAAGGAGAAGGAGAAGGAGAAGGAGAAGGAGAAGGAGAAGGAGAAGGAGAAGGAGAAGGAGAAGAAGAAGGAGAAGAAGGAGAAGGAGAAGAAGGAAAAGGAATTCAGAATGATGCAGCTTTAACTTAGGCTTCTCATTTTAATAAAGGAATTCAGAATGATGCAGCTTTAACTTAGGCTTCTCATTTTAATTTTGTATTTACTTATTTATTTTTGCTTCCAGGGTTATTGCTGGGGCTCAGGGCCTGCACCACAAGTCCACTGCTCCTGGAGGCTATTTTTTTCCCTTTTGTTGCCCTTGTTGTTTTACCATTGTTGTGGTTATTATTATTGTTGTTGTTATTGCTGTCATTGTTCTTGGATAGGACAGAGAGAAGCGACTCCCCTGCAGGTGGGGAGCCAGGGGCTCGAACCCAGATCCTTACACCAGTCCTTGCGCTTTGCACCACCTGTGATTCAAACCTGCATGAACATCAACAGAAGTGCTCATGGCTGAGCCCCCCCAACCCCAGAATGGAATGACAGGTGATCTTTATCTTCTCTCCATATGGCTTCATTTCCCAATTGTTATGTAATAAGCAAACAATTGAGTTTTCTAATGTATTCTTTAAAAAAAGGGGGGGAGAGGCGATGACACACCTGATTAAGCACACTTAGGACTAAGCACAAAGACCTGTGCAAGGATCCAGGTTCAAGCCCCCGGCTCCCCACCTGCAGGGAGGTTGTTTCACAGGCTGCAAAGCAAGTGTCTCTCTTTCTCTCTCCCTCTCCATCTCCCTCCCCCCCCATCAATTTCTCTCTATCCTATCCAGTAAAAATCAAAAACAACAACAACAACAAAAAGGCCATCAGGAAAGGCAAATTCATAGTGCCAGTACTGAGCCCCAGTGATAACCCTAGAGGCAAAAAAATAATAGTGGAGAAGGGGCCCAGCTTTGTGCTTTTCCTCACAGCCATCCTCCCAGACCCAGTCATCAGATGCAGGGTTCCACAGGGAATGCCTTATTTGGAGTGGCAGGAGTAGGACAGTGAGGAAACACCCCCATAACCAGCAGGGGAGAAGGAGAGAGAGAAAGAGAGAGAGAGAGAGAGAGATTGAGGAGGCAGGCTTTTAAAAGGCAGGGACATAAACCTCAGCCTAGAATATGAAGCCAAGCTCAGGCTGAAAAGGTGTAAACAGTGATGTGTATTCACTAAAACTGCATTAGGCTAAGGAGTCCCCAGGGACCCAGTGAGCAGGAGGGGGCTGAGGGAAGAGGCTGCCCGGGTGGCAACTGCTGTTCCCCCTTCACACAGCAAACTGGCCCCCAGTCGGGCTCCTGGTGTGAGGCACAGCTGGGGAGGGCCCCCCAGAACCCTCCTCCCCAGGTCTCATTAAAGATCAGCAGAGATGGAAAAATAAAACACCCAGGACCTGGGGCATCTGGCTTGCTGGGCCCCAGCCCACCCTGCAATGACGGGGGCGGGGTGTGGAGGGGGGCACGGAGTGAGCATCCAGGGTTGAGGCTTTGAGAGGGGGGAGATGACCAGCGTGAGCTCCTGCAGAGCCATACTGGACCCTGGGGATTGAGTCCCCAGCCACTAAATGGCAGCATTATGCAGAAGGGAAGGAAGAAGAGAAGGGAAGGGAGAGGGAGAGGGAGAGGGAGAGGGAGAGGGAGAGGGAGAGGGAGAGGGAGAGGGAGAGGGAGAGGGAGAGGGAGAGGGAGAGGGAGAGGGAGAGGGAGAGGGAGAGGGAGAGGGAGGGAAGGGAAGGGAAGGGAAGGGAAGGGAAGGGAAGGGAAGGGAAGGGAAGGGAAGGGAAGGGAAGGGAAGGGAAGGGAAGGAAGAAGGGAAGGGGAGGGGAGGGGAGGGGAGGGGAGGGGAGGGGAGGCGAGGGGAGGCGAGGGGAGGGGAGGGGAGGGAGAGGAAGCCTAACAAATACACACACAAGCTTCACTCTCTTCGGATAAGACAACAACTGGATAAATCACCCAAAACAGCTGGAAATAAGTTAACTCATTCTCAGTCTCTGAAGAGCAAACCACAAGCCGAAAGAAACAGCCACGGGTGAGAGTCAGGACACTGAGGCTGCCCTTCCCCACCCTGAGCTGGGGGTGGGGGTCAGAGACAGGCCCATTTAGCAGGTAACTCCCACACACACACACACCCCAAGTCAGCCTGCTGCCTGACTGGAATGTGGTGAGAAAGATGACAGGGAAGCTGTTCAGGAGGAAGCCGGGGAATCCAGGCCAAAGGGTGAGTGAGGGGTTCTGGGAAGTCAGGGTCCCTGCAGGAGATGTGGAAGAGCACACCTCTGGAGGAAGGGGAGGAAGAGGAGCTCTTTGGAGAGAAATCCAGCTCAGCTGCATGAGGCTGCTGGGAATGGAGGGGTAGAGGGGGGCTACATGGAGGGGGAGGTACAGGGAGGGTACCAGGTTCATGGCTGCTTTCTCACCCTTTACTCTGCCCTCTGGGTGAGCCACCTCCACACTGTCTGCAAAACTGTCCCTTTTTTCCTCCCTTCTTATTTTTTTTTTAAATTGCAGCCACAGTTATCACTGGGTTTCAGTGCCTACACAGCAAATTCACTATACCCAGAGACCATTCCCCTGCCCCTTACTTTCTCCTTTCTTTTTATTTCACAGGGCAAAGGTTGAAATTGAGGAGTAAGTGGGAGACAGAGAGAGACAGAGAGAGAGACCTGCAGCATTGCTTCACCCCTTGTGAAGCTTCAACCTGCAGGTAGGGGCCAAGTGCTTGAAGCCAGGTCCTTGCTCATGGCAACATGTATACGCAACCAGGGCTTGTCTTTCTTTTGATTTCAGATAGAAAGAGGGGCCAGGTGGTGCTACAAGGTGCAAGGACCCAGGTTCAAGCCTCTGGTCCCCATGTGTAAGGGGAAAACGTCACAAGAGGTGAAATAGGACTGCAGGTGTCTCCTGTCTCTCTCCTTCTCTATCTCCCCCTCCCCTCTCAATTTCTCTCTGTCTCTATCCAATAATAAATAAAATTAAAAAGAGAAAGAGAGAGACCATAGCACTAGGGCTGAGACACACACACACACACACACACACCACCTTTGGGGCCCTTTGATAGTGTCTGTGAGGGAATCTTATAAGGAGAAAGTACCTCCCAGGCACCCAACAGGGGCCTGCCCAGTCCAGGCCTGATAAAGCAATGGAGGAAGCCAGCAGAACATTCCGAAAATATCTGGAGACATGTTTGACACACAAGTTGGGGTGAAGGGTGATGCTAGCGTCTATTGGGTGGGGGTCAAGGAAGCTGCTGGCCACAGCAGGACATTCTCACAAAGCCAGGGCCAGCCCAGAGATCAGAGCTCTGGGCCAGAAGCTTGAAATGAATCCCTTCTGGCACAAGGAACTCTCTCTCTACCAGCCCCACCCACGCTTCCACACCCAGGCAGCCCTCTGCCCCTTCAGACAGTATTTCTGGCTAGATGGACCAGGGTCAGGCTGGGGAGAAAGCACAGCCTTAGAGGACAGACCTTCCATGCCTGAGGTCACAGAGGCCTTATGGGTTCAAGTCCCAGCACTGCGTACGATAGTTCAGGGCAGTGCTATAGTGTTTCTCTCTCTCTCTCTCTCTCCCTCTCCCTCTCTCCCTCTCTCCCTCTCTCCCTCTCTCCCTCTCTCCCTCTCTCCCTCTCTCCCTCTCTCCCTCTCCTTAACACACACACACATACACACACACACTCACACACATACATTCTCTATATCTCTCATAAGTAATAAAGGTTGTTTAGAAAACTAAGCTGAGGAAAACCTCACTTTATTTTTTTTAATATTTTACTTTAATGAGAGAAAGATGCAGAGGAAGAGAGAGACCAAAGCACTGATCAGCACTGGCTTATGATGGTGCTGGGGATTGAGCCTGGGACCTCGGAGTGGAAGACATTAAAGTCTTTTGCAGAATCATTATGCTGCCTCCTTAGCCCTTGAATCTGTTTTATGTCTTCCTTAAAGTTGATGTCTGTCTATCTATCTATCTATCTATCTCCCTCTTTCTCTCTCCCCTGACATCCAACCACCACCAACACCCCCAATCCTTACTGCCTAGATGGCTCTAGAGGCAAAAGAAAGAAAGAAAGAAAGAAAGAAAGAAAGAAAGAAAGAAAGAAAGAAAGAAAGAGAGAAAGAAAGAAATGAAAGAAGTCAGTACAAAATCCCTCCTCCACCATTTAATATATGATAAAGGCGGCATTTTAATTCTGTGGGAAGCAATGGATTATTCAATAAATGGTATTGGGACAACTGCTGGCCATCTGGTAGAAAATAAAGCTAGATTGTCACCTCCCTCCTAACACCAAAATAAATTCCAGATGGATTAAAAATTTAAATGCAAAAAAAAAAAAGTTAAAGTCGTAAAAGAAAATCTGAGAGAACTGTTCTATCACCTGACTGAGGGGGAGATCTTTCTAAGCAAGACACAGACTGTGGCTTAAGGGAAAGGCGAGTCACAGATGAAACTGTTGCAAAGTGTTTTCATCTCGGCAGAGGAAAAAAAAGTGGAGTCTTTAAAAGCTAAAAAAAAATCATATGTTACAGAGAAAACATAAGCCAAGCTTAAAACCATGTTCTTTAATAAATCAAAGCTTGCTAAACCCAATAAAGTAGAAAACAGGTAGTAGAAATGGCTCATAGAGAAATACAAAGAGTTGCGAACATAAAAAAAATAAAGATCAGTTGGGTGTGTTGGGGGGGAGTGGATAGCATAATGGTTCTGCAAAGAGACTCTCATGTCTGAGGCTGTGAAGTCCCAGGTTCAGTTCCTTGAATCACCATAAACCAGAGCTGATCAGGGCTCTAGTGGGGGTGTGGGTTAGTGAGAAAGTAAATTAAGATGCCTTTTTTTTGGTCATCTCTGGGGTTTCACTATTCCAGGCTGACTTTTCCTAGAGAGTCAAAGAGAAAGAAACCAGAGTATCAAAGCTTTCTTCAATGAGCTGGGGGGGGGCAGGTTTGAACCTGGGTCACACATATGGCAAAGCATTGCACTGGCCAGGTGAGCTGTTTTGTAGGTCTTAAAGTGATTTTTTATTTTATTTACTTATTTATTTATGAGAGCATCATTCATCTCAGGCATCAAATCTGGGACCTTTCAAATTCAAGGTCCCAAGTCTGATCTCTGGCACTCTGGTATATGCCAGAGTGATGCTCTGGTTCTCTCTCTCTCTCTCTCTCTCATTAATAGATAAAGAGGTCTTTAGAAAAATTAATGAGGCAGCTCTAGATGTCATTACTGAGTGAAAAGGAGAAGTCATGTATGATATATATCCAATTATGCAAAGAAAAGGAGCAAGGTGCCGCAGCAGCACATTCAACCAACAGCAAGTTCAATCCTAGATGCTGAGGGCTCCACCAGGAGTAAGTCCATTACTGTGTGTGTGCATGTGCGTGTGCGTGTGCGTGTGTAAACCCCTAGCAGGAGAGGTTGTCACACTTGCCGAACCCAAATCCAGGTCACCCAGTGGAACGTGAATTTTCATCTGTCCATACACGTGAACCACTTTGGAGTGTGTGTCTGACCCAGGCAATATCTAGGGTAGATTTCTCCTTACAGAATCAGCCCGGGTCTCCTGTTAGCAAAGCAACTCCACCCAGGAGGTGCGAGGCAGGAAGCATCTAGAACAGGAGGGAGAGTTCCTTTCCCACACAGCTGTATGCTGCAGTGTACTAAACATCCTGGAATGGTCACCGGGCATCCGTGCTGTTTCTGACCATGTTTTGCTCTGGACACAGATGAGTTAAGGAAAGAGAAGACATTCCATGGAGCAGGAGAACTGCAAAGTGCATTCCTGGCCGGCCAAGGCCTTGAGTCAGCCCGCATTCCAGGGCCCGGCTGCTTCTCTAAATGGAAACGCTGTCCAGCCCACACTCCGGCAGCACTGTGGCAAACAAGGCTCCCGGAGAAACGTGTTATTCTTTCACTAAACAGTGTCAGCGTGAAAGAAGAAACGCTGAGTGCAGCAGGGAAGAGAGACTGCGAATGTGCTGGGAGCTGGCCTTGCCTGAGAGACTAGGGATGAATAAGATGTCATGTTACTCAAAGAACCTTATTTATTTATTTTTTTTAATTATCTGTACTTATCCTATCTGTACTTATCTTTTAATTATCTGTGTTGGATAGAAACAGCCAGAAATTGAGAGGGAAGCATGTGACAGAGAGGAAGAGAGACAGAGAGAGACAAGAGACACCTGTAGCCCTCCTTCACCACTCGCAAAGCTTTCCCCCCGCAGGTGGGGACCAGGGGCTCAAACCCAGGCCCTTGTGCATTGTAACATATGCACTCAACCAGGTGCGCCACCACCTGGCCCCCAAAGAACTGGTTTTAAGGATCTCTTGGGTCTGTCAGATCACCTCCATCTATTGTTCCTCACTTCTTTCTCCTTCTCTCTCTCTCTCTCTCTTTCTCGTGCATGAGAGACACCTGCAGCCCTGTTCGACGGCTCATAAAGCTTCTCCTGGAAGGTAGTGACCAGAGACTAAGGGTGATGGTGCTAAATTCTGGTACAGACACACTAAGGACTGGAAGGAGATCACTCATTCACTGTGAAGCAGCACTTCTCTGGACACCAGGAAATGTCAGGGGGAGCAAAGCTAACAGATCTGTAAGCTCAGCCACTTCTGACAGATATGCAGGAACAAGCGTGTAGTATGCCTGAGGCCTGCAGGAGAGATGGTTAAAACTCAGGTGCACATCTGAAGCTGGGAGTGGAGAGTGAGAGGAGGGTTGTTTCGTTGTTGTTAGTCTGTTTCGTTATTTCAAGCAGAAAGAATCACTCACACGAAGACCCAGGCTGGAAAACAAGTTCACAGAAAGAGCCCACCTCCCCAGACCCACGCTGTTCTCTATGGGAAGCTATGTATCAAATGGCTGGTAAACCAACATCGACAGGTTGGACCTCTGTCTGCCATCCAGTGTCCCGCCACCCCCTTCCTCTCTTTCTTTCTTTCTGATTGACATTTATCATTACATGGCCAGTGTCTCAAACTTGCATGATTCCAATGATCCTAGGTTGAATTTTTTTCATTCTTTTAAGTCCCCAGTCCCCACCTGTACATATTCCTGGGGGAAGCTTCACAGGTGGTGAACCAGAGCTACAGGTTTCTCTCTCTTGTCTTTCTCTCTCTCCCTCTCTATCCTCCTCCTTCTCAATTTATCTCTGTCCTATCAAATATAAATTAAAAATATGTTTTTTGGGAGTCAGGCGGTAGCGCAGCGGGTTAAGTGCACGTGGCGCAAAGCACAAGGACCAGCATAAGGATCCAGGTTTGAGCCCCTGGCTCCCCACCTGCAGGGGAGTTGCTTCACAGGTGGTGAAGCAGCTCTGCAGATGTCTTCCTCTCCCTCTCTCTGTCTTCCCCTCCTCTCTCCATTTCTCTCTGTCCTATCCAACAACGATGACATCAACAATAATAACTACAACAATAACTACAATAATAACTGCAGCAACAATAAAAACAACAATAATAACTACAACAATAAAAACAATAACTACAACAACAATAAAAACAACAAAAATAATAACTACAACAACAATGACATCAACAATAATACCTACAACAACAATAAAAACAACAAGGACCAAAAAAAGGAAATAGATAAGTAAATAAACATTTTTTAAAAAGAAAAAAAAATATGTTTTTCTGTTTCATCTAGAGCCTGCGATATAGCTCGCTCAGAGAGTGTGTGGTTTGGCCATGTGTTTGACCCATGTTTGAGCGCAGCCCTCACTGCATTAAAGGAAGCTCCAGTGCTGTGGGGTCCCTCTCTCTCTCTCTCTCTAACAACAAAACCAAAAAAAAAAAAGTTACTAAAACAGGGCCAGGCAATAGTGCACCTGGTTAAGTGCACACATTACAGTGCACAAGGACCCAGGTTCAAGCCCCTGGTCCCCACCTGCAGGGGGAAAGCCTCACAAGTGGTGAAGCAGGTGTCTCTCTGTCTCTCTCTCTCCCTCTCTATCTCCCCCTCCCTTCTCAATTTCTCTGTCTCTAGCCAATAAATAATAAATAAATAGAAAAAAATCACTAAACATTTTTCAAAGAGAAAGAGAGGGACAGAGAAAGAACCGCCCAGGACCACTCTACCATCCCCAGAGCTTCCCCGGGCCCATGCACGGTACTCCATTGTGGTGCTGGGACCTAAAGCTTGGACTTTGCACCAGGTGAGCTATCTCCCAGCCACACATCTCCTTTTATTCTCAATAAAGATTTATTGAGGTCCTGCCAGGTGCTGGAAGTTGAGAAGTGCAATGAAGAAGAGAAAGAGAGAATAATTGCACCTGCCACAGGAACTCAGGAATTGTGCTTGCTGGGTCAGGATTCTCTGGTGGCCTCCAAGGCTGGGAACGGTCACTGGGAGGATCGTTTGGGACCTGAGAGAAGGTGGCACAGCCAGCCAATTAGGCTGGCTCCCTGGCAGACTTGGCAGAAGCACCCATCTTCCCCAGTACTTGGAAGAGTAGGGCAGGAGAAGCCTGCTAGGGCTGGCTCTAAAAGCAGCCATCCCTCCCACGGCTTCCTCCTCTTCGGATTCCCTCCTCTCTCCCTCTCCTCTCCTCTCCTCTCACTCCCCTTCTGCTCCAAGCTGCTTCCGGCAGATCAAAACACCCTGCAACTTCCAGTCTGCAGAGGGAGATTACAGTCAGTGGGCTCCAAATGCAAGCACACTCCCAGTCACGCAGCAGGTGCCCCTGTGGAGTTAATGCTTTTCCGACCAGCAGCAGAGCCCAGGCCTTCTACTAGCCCTGGAAAGAAGATGTGAGCCACACACATCAGCAAAGACTGACTGCAGAAACAGAGAAACTGGGCTGTGTGTGAGCCCAAAGCAACTGGGGAAGATTAAGCCCCCAGCCTGGAGGGACAGATAAAGATTTGCATTTGCAGAGCATACTGGGGAGGTGGATTCTGGTTAAGGAGGGAAGGAGAGACAGAGAGAGAGAGACAGAGACAGAGACAGAGAGAGAGATTAGAGAAATCACTTCCAACAGAGAGTAGGGAGAGGGGGTTGAGGTATGAGCCTTTCAGCCCAGAAACCCCACAGAGAAAGGAGGGTGATGGGGGGCACAGACGGATGGACTAGAAGTCGGCACAAGTCTGCAACCCAGTCTAGACCCACAATGCACCCGCTGCTTCAGTGTAAGGTTCCCCTGCAGAGCCTGGATGGCAGGTGTGTAGTAGCGGGGGAACATGGGAAGCTTCATGAATGGTGGAGAGGTGTCGCGGTGTCTCTCCCCTCTCGGTGTGTGTCTCTCTCTTTTAAAAAAATTATTTATTATCTTTACTTATTGGATAGAGACAGAGAGAAATTGAGAGGGATGGGGAAGATAGAGAGGGAGAGAGAAAGAGAGAGAGACACCGGTAGCCCTGCTTCACCACTGGTGAAGCTTCCCCCACGCCCACCCCAAGGTAGGGACCAGGGGCTTGAATTTGCATCTCTGCGCACTGTGATGTGATCGCTTAACCAGGTGTGCCACCACCCGGCCCCTCTATCTGACATTGAAACAGGAGGAGTTAGGAGAATCTTAAGAGAGTGGTGGATGGAATCAAACAGGTGCAAAAAGACTCAGGAATAGATAGATAGATAAATAAATAAATAAATAAATAAATAAATAGAATGAGGTGCCCTCTATGTTACAGAGGTCTCTAAAAACTAGCAACAAGCCAAAAAGGAAAAAAAATGCAGAAATCACCATACAAGGACAGAACAAAAGATTCCTATGTCCACTACAGTTAGAATCAGTGAGGCCTATCTCTCTTTTTCTCATTAAAGTAGTAAAATATTTCAAAATATATTTTATTTACTATTGACTGGGTAGAGACAGAGAGAAATCGAGAGGGAAGGACAAGAAGGAGAGAGAGAGAGAGAGAGAGAGAGAGAGAGAGAGAGACCTGCAGCACGACCTCGCTGTTCATGAAGCTTCCCTCTGCAGGTGGGAACTGGGCACTTGAACCCAGATCCTTGCACACCGTAACACATGCACTCAACCAGGTGCACCACCAGCCGGCCCCTAAAATAAGAAAGTTCTTAAAAAAAAAAAGTAGAGGGAGACCTGGTGTGACTGTATAGCTTGTCCTTCCGTAGGGTTTCAAGCTCTGTGTTAAATATGCAAGGAAGAAAAAAAAAAGCTCTCCTATTAGGTAAATCAAAATCCCTAGGAAAAGGAAGGAGAAGACACACCTGTCACTCGAGGTGAACACACACAGGGGCACGCACACTCTTTCACTCGGAGCAGTGCCACAACAGGCACGTTGCAGTGAGCCCATGTTTTCTCAAGCTTGGCGTGGTGGCATCTTGAACCGGACAGCTCTTTGCTGCTGCAAAGACTGTGCTGTGCACTGCAGGGTGACAGCCCTGGTCTCTACCCTCACCACCATTTGTGACAAACACAACATCCCTGGACACAGACACATGTCCCCTGGGACAAGTTACTGGAGTTCGAGTGTATGGTTCTCCCATGCAAAACCAGCGCCTTCTCTAATGGCCTTCTCTCTCCACACCTAACACCTAAGAGTTCACCATTAAAAATGAGCCAAAATTGGGAGTCGAGTGGTAGCACAGCGGGTTAAGCGCATGTGGCGCAAAGCGCAAGGAATGGCGGGAGGATCCTGGTTCGAGCCCCCCGCTCCCCACCTGCAGGGGAGTCGCTTCACAGGCAGTGAAGCAGGTCTGCAGGTGTCTGTCTTTCTCTCTCCCTCTCTGTCTTCTCCTCCTCTCTCGATTTCTCCCTGCCCTATCTAACAACGATGACATCAATAACAACAATGATAAAAAAATTAAAAATTTAAAAATGAGCCAAAATAATTTGCACAAGGACCTGAGTTTGAGCCCCCACCCCTGTCTCCACAAACAGTGAAGCAATGCTGTCGGTGTCTCTCTGAATCACATTCTCTTAATTTCCCCCTCCCCTCTCAACTTCTCTCTGTCCTGTCAAATGAAAAAGAAAGTGAAATAAATGAATAAAAGGGAAGAGATAGCCACAAGGAGCAGCAGATTCATGGCACTGAGCCCTAGCGATAATCCTGGTGGCAGTAAGAAAAAATGATTAAGTATAAAAATTTAAATAATTTGCAAGGCTTATGCCCAAAAGGCACAAACACACAGAGCTTGTTCAACGCTTGAGTTTTCTGAATGCTTATTCTGGTAAGTTGACATTTGTCACAAGGGAAATGGCCTGGATTCTCAGTTGAGAGATTTGGGGAAAACTGGCTCCCCAGAAGCGACAGAAGAGGCCAGGCATTGGCCTCACCGAAAGAGAAGGTACAGAAAGGACTAGTTCCCCTAAACGGAATGCTGTCTGAGTCCTGCTCTTCTCACGCCTGACCTTCCATTCCCCCACCCCAAAGAGTCAACCAGCCAGGAGCTTGAAGGCCATGACTGACATGACCCCACCCCTGCCCCCTCTTTCCTTGGTAAGTGGACTAAGAAGCTGTGGTCTCACATGCCTGGCTGTGCTGAGTGGCCAACTTCCACTCCCCCCCAAAAAAAAACACCCAAAAGTGGCCCCCACAATGTAACAGTCCATCTAGAGTGAGCCTGGATCTCTGTGCAGGACACTCGGACTGAGGACGTCACACACCCTCACTCTAGACCCTCAGGACAACCCAGTGGGACTGATGCGGCAGGTTAAGCACACACAATACCACATACAAGGACCCAGGTTAGAGCCCCCGGTCAATCCCCACCTGTGGGCGGGGGGGGGGGGTGGCAAGGATCTTCACAAGTAGTGAAGCAGTGTCTGCAGGTGTCTCTCTTTTTTTTCTCTCCCTCTCAATCTGCTTCTTCCTCTCTCAATTTCTTTGTCTCTATCCAGAATAAATAAGTAAGAAATCAGGTCCTCCAATCCCTTGCACTCTCACAGTGAGGCTGGTGAAGGTTAAGGTCAAGTCAGAGCTCCTATCAGAATCTGATCAATTATAGGAAGCCGTTCACCTCCAGGAACCAGGAGGCACAAGCTTCCAGGTGGCAGCTGGATGCAATGAGAGCAGGTGCCAAGGAGAAGCCTCAACAGGTAGTCTGTGTGTTGGAATAGAGTTCTATCCAATAGAATGTGTGCCTTGAAATTCACCCCAAGCCCCTTCTTTCTAGGCTTATTAAATTAGTCTGATTATCCCTTCAGAGAGTCATAAAAAGGAAAAAAAAAAAAAAGTTCTTTCACACTTTAACAAGCTGTAGTATTTAGACTCAAAATGCCCTTGCAAACCCACAGGAACGCTGTTCCTATGGGTCACATCGCAGCACGAGCCCCCACTTCCTTCAGGAGGGAAGAATGAAGCCATCTGGTAGGAGATGCTGTCAGCTCTTTTCCACCCCACCCCTGGGGGCTCTGTCTCCTGTGCCTCCACCTCCCCCTGGGCCATCTCCCCTGCCCCAGAAGCAGCAGGACGTTATCCTCAGCCCCACACCCCACCCCCCCTGCTGACACAACCAGGCTCTACATTCTGGGAGACTGGGCAGTTATTTATATGGTCCAAGCTTTACACAGGAGCTGGCACATAGAAGACTTTCAGTAAATGTTTGCTGGATGATGGATGGAGAGACAGATGGGTGGATGGATGGATGGGTAGAAGGACTAATGGGTGAGTAGGAAGAATAGAAGAATGAGTAAGTGGATGGGGGTGGATGGAAGGAAAGAAGGAAGGGACAGATGGTTGGAAGGAAGGAAGGAAGGAAGGAAGGAAGGAAGGAAGGAAGGAAGGAAGGAAGGAAGGAAGAAGGGCGAGAGAGGGAGGAAGGGAGAGAGAGAGGGAGGAAGGGAGACAGAGAGGGAGGAAGGAGCAAATTGTTGGATAGACAGAAGGATGGATGGATGCATAGATGGATGGACGGACGGAAATCACTCCATCTGGCCTTCAGATGCCTTTTCCAAAATCTTTCTTTTGGGTGCTTACAGAACACTGTCTGGGTTAAGGTATAGTCCCTCTAATATAAAAGTGAATTGTGGAATATGAAATGAGACCTCAGTGGAAACATTAGAATGAGACGAGTTCCTCTCTCAGCACCTTTGCACCAGAGGACCACACACACACACCCCGTGAGCCTCGAGTGGCCCGGCCCCTCTTTCTCATAGCCACTTCATTTCTTCAGTGTGAATGTCACCTGCAAAAGAAAGAAGGCCCCCAGTAACACCCTAATCAGCACCCCACACATGGCTCTCCATCCGTCTCTCCTGGAGTCCTTAACTCCACTTTACATCTGTTTGCAATTGTAGTCTGCTCTTCCATGGCCAACTTTTGGTCTCTCTCATCTTCTACACACATGTTTGGTGAGGACACAGGCTTGTATCATGTCCCTTCTACCTCCTCAGCAAGCATATTGCATAAGGGTGGATAACAAAACACTAAGCTTCTGAGGGTCAGGCAGTAGCGCAGTGGGTTAAGCACACATGGTAAAGATCGGCGTAAAGATCCCGATTCAAGCCCCCGGCTCCCCACCTGCAGGGGAGTCACTTCACAGGCAGTGAAGCAGGTCTGCAGGTGTCTATCTTTCTCTCCCCCTCTCTGTCTTCCCATCCTCTCTTGATTTCTCCCTGTCCTATAAGAAATAAATAAATAGCGAGTCAGGCTGTGGCACAGCAGGCTAAGCGCAAGTGGCGCCAAGCACAAGGACTGGCATAAGGATCCGAGTTCGAGCCCCCGGCTCCCCACCTGCAGGGGGGTCACTTCACAGGCGGTGAAGCAGATCTGCAGGTGTCTATCTTTCTCTCCCCCTCTCTGTCTTCCCATCCTCTCTTGATTTCTCCCTGTCCTATAAGAAATAAATAAATAGCGAGTCAGGCTGTGGCACAGCAGGCTAAGCGCAAGTGGCGCCAAGCGCAAGGACCGGCATAAGGATCCCGGTTCAAGCCCTGGCTCCCCACCTGCAGGGGAGTCACTTCACAGGCGGTGAAGCAGGTCTGCAGATGTTTGTCTTTCTCTCCCCCTCTCTGTCTTCCCCTCCTCTCTCCATTTCTCTCTGTCCTATCCAATGATGACGACAACAATAAAACAACGAAGGCAATAGAAAGGGAATAAATAAATAAATATTTAAAATAAATAAATAAAACACTAAGCTTCCAAGAGTCACATCTCAAAAATCTTGAATGGTAACAAATAATAGGCATATCAATAATCCAGGAGAAATCAAATCTATTTAAATTTCTCATAAAGTGCTGGCTCTTGAGACTTCGACAGCAAAAGAGAAGAGAAAGGGGAGGGAGAAGAGCTGGCAACATGCCTCGTATTGCAAAAGGTACAAACAGGCCAAATCGAATCATCAGAAGCACACCTAAGGGGAAAAGGGAAAAAGGGAAAAAGCCAAAAATCAATGTGTGTCACTCACAAGAGATTTGCCGGAAACAAAAGACACAGAATGAAAACACAGAAACAGGCAAGCTGCCAAGAGAGGCAATATTAATATCAAGTAAGTAAAACCCTAAAGCAGAGGAAGTCGGGTGGTGGCGACCTGACTTCCCTGGGCAGACGACCTCACCAATGTGTCCTGGAGCCCCACTTCCCCAGAGCCCTGCCCCACTAGGGAAAGAGAGAAGCAAGGCTGGGGGTATGGATCCACCTGTCAACACCCATGGCCAGCAGAGAAGCAATTATAGAAGCCACACCTTCCACCTTCTCTACCCCCTAAAAATCTTTGGTCCATACTCCCAGAGGGATAAAGAATAGGGAAGCTTCCAATGGAGGAGATGGGACACAGAACTCTGGTGGTGGGAACTGTGTGGAATTTCCCCCTCTCATCCCACAATCTTGTCCATCATTATTAAATCTCTAAATAAATAAATAAAATAGTCAAGAGGGATTTGGGTTCAAATCTGACTTCACCACTAGGACGGGACAAAAGCCTGAGTCCTTACAGTAGCAAAATACATTCAAAAGACATAAAGTAAAATTTGTTTCCAAAAAGACTGAGGTGGAGACCAGCAGGTGGCTCCCCCCAGTTAAGTTCACACACCCTCTCACATAAGGCCCAGGGTTTGAGCCCCAGGACAGCATACAGGAGCACCTGCAGAAGACTCTTCCCCCCACCCCCACTCTCATGCTCTATCTATTAAATAAATTAAAAGAAAAGACAGAGGTATGCTGAAAAAGAACCCACTGTTACAGAAAGAGACTAGAATCCTAGCCGATCTAAGGGCATTTTAGCTAGCATCTTGCAGAAGTTAAAAAAAAAAAAAAAGAAGCACAAAGTAAAACTTGGACTGGATTCAGTGTATTGCACCAAAACAAAGGATTCTGGGGATGAAGGACAGACAGGTGGTGGTGGAAGTGGGGGTGCTTTGAGGTCCTGGTGCAATGATGGTGACAAAGGACCTGTGTGGGGGAGGAGGTGTTCTGCAGACACCTTCCCTAGGGGGATGAGAAACTGCACCCATGTATAAGAATTGTACTGTAACCATTGACCACCCACCCACCCACCCACTAAAAAATAAGAGAAAAAAAAGAAATGGGGGGGGGGAATCACAAAACTGAGAAGAATAGAGACTAAAGCAAAAATTAATATTCGCAAAATAGATCTGAAGAATAAATTAAAAGGGTGGCTATTTAAGCAGAAATATATATATATATATATATATATATATATATATATATATATATATATATATATAAGCAGTAACACTCTGGCAAAGCTCATCAAGAAAAAATTTTCCCAAAAAAGCAAAAATTGGAGCTTCTCAGCAAAAACGAAAGAAGGGCCGGAACTGCAGATGGCAAGGAGAATTTTCACATCACTACGGGAGGGAAAAAAAAAATACAGCCTTGTGCTAATAAATTAACAAGTCGATTAAGTGATTATTGTTGAGAAAAACGTTAATATCTTTGGCAGTGTACCCAAAGCGGTAAGTGTCACAACTGGAGAAACTGTCAGATCACGAATCCCAGAAAAGACACCATCCCCCCCCCACACCCACACCCCCACCCCAGTTACTCTATTTTGAAGGTGTGGAAATTTTGCTTAAATACTTAAAATATATGTACACCCTGTCACTTCAGCTCCCCTCAGGTAATGAAAAAAGAAAGAAAAGATAGTGTTCTTGGAAGTCTTGATAAAAAGAGCAAGAATTAGAGATGAGACAGCTCCCCCCACCCCATAAAAAGAGAAGAAACTAAAAACTGATTTCATTAATGACTAGAGAGGTTCAAAGACACTCCACAGAGTGTTAAGTAAATGTAACCAGAAGGTATACTAAGAGAATCACTCCGGAACAGGAAGAAGAGCAACAATAATGATTGGAAACAAAATCAACTGTTTGGAGCTGGAGAAAACACTCACCGGGTTGAGCAAGTATCTTGCCAAGTGCAAAGTCAAGGTTGAAGTTCAGACACCACATGGAAGCTCTAAGGATGCAGAGGGTCAGTCTGTCTGTGTGTCTGTCCGTCTGTCTTGTTTCTTGGGCTGTTGGAAAAGTCGTGCTATCTTTTCTATGCGAGAATGCATCCTGACTTTTCCTACAGCCCTTCTGAATGAGGGAAAACTATTTTAGTCAAAATATATATAAACTATTTGTGGATTTTTAAACGAGTATGTGTTGGGCTGGGAAGAAAGCATAATAGTTCTGTAAAAGATTCTCCTGCTCTGAGGCCTCAGGTTCAAGTCCCAGCACCACCAGAACTAAGCGATGCTCTCCTCTCTCTTTCTCTCTCTCTCTCTCTCTCTCTCTCTCTCTCTCTCTCTCTCCCTTTCTCTCTCCCTCTCTCTCTCCCTCTCTCTCTCTCGCCCTCTCTCTCTCCCTCCCTCTCTGTCTCCCTCTCTCTCTTCCTCTCCCTCTCTCTCTCCCTTTCTCTCTTTCTCCCTCTCTCTCTTTCTCTCTCTCCCTCTCTCTCTCTCTGTATGTGTGTCTCTTTCTCTCTGTATCTCTCTCATTAAAAATAAATAAGTAAAATGTTACAAGACTCATGTTTTTCTTTTTTTTTCTCAAAAAAACAACAAAGTTGTTTTCTAGGAGAAAATTAAAGCAATTTTCATATCCAGTGATCCAGAGACCCTGAAAATGCGTGTACACTAGGTACATAAGCAGGGAAATGAGCTGCGATTTCTCTGGAGTACAATCTGGCAATAAAAGTATTTTATTTTTTTTCAAAAGCTTTTCTATTCATTTCATGAGTGGTAAGTAGACTGGGGGGCAGTGAAAGCAGCCTTAATCAACACTCTGGCATAGCCAGTGCTAGGGATCAAACTCAGGACCCCATGCTTCCAAGTCCAGAGTGCTGCCACTCGCTGGACACACGCACACAAGCATGAAAACATCAGGCTGTGCCTCAGAGGCCCATCCTGTCACTCTGGCAGCGATGTGAGCAAAGCCTGAAGGCGCCATCATGCCAAGAAACACACCGGGAGGTTCCAAATGCCTAAAGCAAGGCTGACCAAACACAGTGGCCCAGCCCCGCCCAAGTCACAGACCTGCCGAGCCAAGAAGATGGTTTACATGGTAGGATATACACTTTACCATGTGCAGAACCCCAGCACCGTAAGAGAACCCACCACCGCAACAGGGGGAGCTCCACAGATAATGGAGCAATATGACGGTGTCTCTCCCTCTTACTCTCCCCCTCCCCATCCCTATCTGTTTAAAATCACAAAATTTAAATTAAAAAAATTATGGGAGCTGGGCGGTTAGTGCAGCGGGTTAAGAGCAAGGACTGGCGTACGGATCCCGGTTCAAGCCCCCAGCTCCCCACCTGCAGGGGAGTCGCTTCACAGGTAGTGAAGCAGGTCTGCAGGTGTCTGTCTTTCTCTCCCCCTCTCTGTCTTCCCCAGCTCCACCCACAGGGTCTGGGGGCAGCCAGAACTCACAACGCTTAGAGAACAGGCTGGTTCTGGTGCTGACTTGGTACAGAATATAAAAACCCCAGCTCTACCCCCACCCCCTCGCAAGATGAGTTTACTAAGACTGTGACAAGCTCCCAGGACAGGTGCTTTTGTTCAGTGCCAGGTCTGCAGATGCCTCTCTTTCGCCCTCTCTCTCGCTCTCGCTCTCTCCCTTCCCTGTTGATTTCCTTTGATCTCTACCCAATAAGAAGGGGAAGAGGAAAGGAGGAGGGAGAAGAGAAGGAAGAGGGAGGGGAGGAGGAAAAGGAGGAAGAAGAGATGGAGGAGCAGGTAGCAAAAGAGGAAAAGAGAAGAAGGAGAGGAGGAGTATGATGGGGAGGAGAGGGAAGGGAAGGGAAGGAGAAGGAGGAGGAGGAGGACCTACCCACCTCACTCACTCACACATGATGAGGGTTTTGTGTGTGTGAATCCTATCACAACCACTATGTGTATTTCCGGTCAATATTTCTTACTCTTAGGAAACGGGCAGGGTTGTCCTGGCAAGAGCACACTCGTCCCCTCGAGCTGAGTGCTCAGGGCAGTGAGAACCGAGGCTTGAGAATCACAGGAAGAAGAACTGAAGCAGATGACCTTAAAAGCGGTGTCATCCACGCCCAACCAATTGCCACAATCTCCTGAAGCCATAGGTTGGTTATTTTTTTTTTAAGTAAATTTTTTTTTCCTTTTGTTGCCCTTGTTTTTTATTGTTGTTGATGATGATGTCGTCGTTGTTGGATAGGACAGAGAGAAATGGAGGGAGGAGGGGAAGACAGAGAGGAGGAGAGAAAGATAGACACCTGCAGACCTGCTTCACCGCCTGTGAAGCGACTCCCCTGCAGGTGGAGAGCCAGGGGCTTGAACCGGGATCCTTACGCCGGTCTTTGCGCTTTACACCACATGCACTTAACCCGCTGCATTACCACCTGACTCCCGGCACAGAAGGACCAAGGGGTGATATGTCCCAGCATTCTCGAGGAAACGAATGGGCAGGGGGAAGACAGGAAGGTCCCTGGTCACATCTGCTTGCTGCCAATTAACTCTAGTGCGGGGAGATGGGGTCCCCGGCAAAGCTCGCCTCTCCGGAGATCCAGATAACAGGTACATCTCTGTGCTGGAGGCCAGGGGAATAACACCACTTAATAACAGACAATTGTTTCAGCAAATGTCACTAGGAGGTGTGGGCTCCAGCTGGCTGCCAACTAACACGATACTTGTTCACACGTTATGTGGAAAAGGATTTTGACTGCATGAGGCGGCAGCTTAGGGGTCAGGTGATGGCAAACTCCAACTGAGCACACAAGTTACCAAGCCCAAGGACCTGGATTTAAGCCCCAAGTCAGACCCCATCTACAGGGGGGAAATGTCACGAACAGTGGAACAGGGCTGCAGGTGTCTCTCTTTCTCTCCCTATCCTCTCAATTTCTCTCTGCCCTGTGAAATAAAAACTAAATAATAAAGGGGCCAGGTGGTGGTGCACTGGTTAAGTGCACACATTACAGTGCACAAGGACCCAGGTTCAAGCCCCTGGGCCCCAGCACAGGAGGAAAGCTGCAGGAGGAAAGCTTCACAAGTGGTGATGCTCCTCTCTCAATTTCTCTCTGTCTCTATTCAGTGATAAAAACATTAAAAAACAAAATAATAAAAAATAGAGAGAGATGGGAAGTTTAGGGACAACAGCCAAGTCAAGCAATGACGGATCCCCTTAAGCCCATATCTTCACAAAGTCTGCATCACCTGTGGTGAAAGCCCCCTTTCTAGGTCACTGGGGGTGAGGGACAGGCACAGGGCACCCTCTTTCACAAACAGCATCATTAAGTCACTCCCCAGGGGGATAGGGAGATGACACCATGATTCTGCAAGACTCCCCTGCCCTATAGGCCAGACAACGGCGCACCTGGTTAAGTGCACATATTACCATACACAAGGACCTGGGTTTGAAACCTTGCTCCCCACCTCCAAGTCTACAAGTGTGTCTGTCTGTCTCTGTCTCTCTGTCTCTCTCTCTCTCTCCCTCTATCTCCCCTCTCTATTTCTCTCTGCCTTATCAAATAAATAGGAGGGAAGAAGAAGAAGAAAAAATAAAGGAGGGAGTGGTCACCAGGTATGGTGGGTTCATGTGCCTGCACCAAACCCCAGAGATAACCCTAGTGGCAAAAAAAAAAAAAAAGATGTCCATGTCTGAGACTCTGAGGTCCTAGGTTCAATCCCCAGCAACACCATAAGCTGGAGCTGAGCAGTGCTCTGGTGTTTTCTTGCTGTGTCTTACTCTCTGTATCTCTCTCATCAAAATACTAAAACAAGCAAACAAAACAAAACGTTCATCAGGGGTCAGGAAGAGAGTTCATATGCACAGCTTTTCTGTCCTGGGGGGAAGGAAGACCATCATAGACGGGGGAGTGGGGTGTCAGCGCAAGGGGGGCCTAATCTGGGTATGGGGGAGCACTGTACCACAGAGTTCACAGCAGCCTCGTGCACTAGACCAAGGGGATCAGTCTACCGCAGGGAAGCTTCACTTTTCTTCACTCAGGCAATGCAATCTGGAGCTTGAAAGGTCAGTTTCTTCCTTCTCAAATATTGGCTGCCTTGATGAGGATTTTTTTTTTTCCCAAGAAGCTGGAAACAGGAGGAGTCAGGAGAACTTTGCTAAAGGTTAAACAGATCCTGCCACTCAATCCATCCTCCAAGGGGACGTGCTGAGTGCCTACTGTGTGCAGACCACCACTCTAAATACTAGTGCTCCGAGTGAGTGAGCAAGCCCCTGCCCTCACAGAGAGCACATTGTATATGATCAAC
Organism: Erinaceus europaeus; assembly: GCF_950295315.1. NCBI lineage: Eukaryota > Metazoa > Chordata > Mammalia > Eulipotyphla > Erinaceidae > Erinaceus > Erinaceus europaeus. Next base: position 5,504 of record NW_026647434.1, on the reverse strand, counting down.
GGCAAATGAACACACCAGGAGGTGGTGCGGTGGGTATAGTGTGCTGAGCCCTCAAGCACAAGGTCAATCCCCAGCAGTGCCTATGCCAGAGTGATGTGCTGGTTCTCTCTCCCTCTCTCTCATAAATGAATAGATATTTTTATGAATAAATATGAGCCCAGGCAATAGTGTATGTGGTTAAGTGCACATGTTGCCATGAGCAAGAAGCCAGGTTCAAGCCCCCAGTCCCCACCTGCAAGAGGGAAGTTTCATGAGTGGTGAAGCAGCGCTGCAAGTGTTTCTCTCTTTCTCTCCTATCTCTCCCTTCCCTCTCAATCACTCTCTGTCTCTATTAACAAAAAAGGAAGGAAGGAAGGAAGGAAGGGAGGGAGGGAGGGAGGGAGGGAGGGAAAAAAGAAAGAGGAAAAATGGGGAGTCGGGTGTAGCACAGTAGGTTAAGTGCACATGGCATGAAGCACAAGGACCAGCTTATGGATCCCAGTTCAAGCCCCCGGCTCCCCACCTGCAGGGGAGTCCCTTTACAGGCATTGAATCAGGTCTGCAGTTGTCTGTCTTTCTCTCCTCCTCTCTGTCTTCCCCTCCTCTCTCCATTTCTCTCTGTCCTATCCAACAATGACGACATCAATAACAACAATAATAACTACCACAACAATGAAAAAAAAAGGGCAACAAAAGGGAAAATAAATAAATAACTATAAAAAATTAAAAAAAAAAAAAAGAAAAGAAAGAGGAAAAATGGCCGCCAGAAGCAATGGATTCATCATGCAGACACTCAGCAATAACACCAAAAAAGTGATAGGCATCAGTTTGGACTGCAACTCACTGCTCAGATGTTCATATGACCCTACCTACCCACAAGGGAGTCAGCAAGGACAGTCCTTCCTATCTTTGGCCTGCAAGGCCAGAATAACCCAGAAGTCTTCAGAAACAGCTGCAGAGACAGAGGAATGCAATGAGGCCAACAGCTAACATGACTGACAGAGCACAGCAATGAGCTCACACAGACTTCCTCAGGCTGCTATGAAGTGGGCTCTGGTGTGACTGTCAACATCAATTTCCTTTCATAGCCAAGCAGCAGGCTTGGAGAAAGTGATGTCTAAAAACTTAACCAAGATCACATATGTGGTGCATGGCCGAGCTGGGATACCAAATGAAGCAGGATCACTCCAAGATCATGCTCTTAGCTGCCATATTATGTTGAATGTGGATGGATGGATGGATGGATGGATGGACGGACGGACGGATTTGGATGGATGGATGGATAGATTTGGATGGATGGATTTGGACGGACTGGATGCATGTGATGGAGAGATGGAGGAATAAATGAGTGGAGTGGATGGGTGGGGTGGGATGATGGATGGATGAATGAGATGGAAGTATGGAGGGATGGGTGGTTAAATGGATGGGTGGATGGGTTGGGATGATGGATGGATGCATGGATGAATGGATGGATAGATGGATGGATGGATGGATGGATGAGATGGAAGTATGAAGGGATGAATGGCTAAATGGATGGGTGGATGGTTGGGATGATGGATTGATGGATGGATGGGTGGATGGATGGGTAGATGGATGGGTGGATGGATGGGTGGGTGAGTAGACAGATGACCAGTCATCTTAATCAGCACTGTTGATGCTAACCAGGAGAATAAGATTGCTTAAGGCTCATTCCAACTGTAGAAAGGAACTCACATGCTTGGCAGTTCCCACCTTTCTCCCACCAGCCTTGGTCATCTAGTTCTGTCACCACTTACATTCTCAATGGCAGCAGCCATAGAAATGCATCCCAACACCCTCGGCAAAGGCCTAAGACCTCTCACAAAGTGAGAGCCCGCAACTATGGCCCCTGTAGCCACCCTACCACCACGGCCCTGCTCCATCTCAGTATGTGAGGACAAGCAACTCCTCACAAAGACAGTCAAATCCAGACCGTCCCAACCCCCGCCCCCAGCCACACACACACAGACAACTGTGGTTGAGAAAGAAAAAAAAATAATAATAAGATGTGATTGGGATGGGGAAAAGGGGAGAAGATAGTAGTTATAACAAAACCAAAACCATATGCAGGGGGGGTTTGAAGATTTCCCCTCCATGCCAGCACCCTCCTAAGATGGGAGAAAGCCAGAGGGCAACACTTTGCTTGTACACAACATTCACTTAGCTAAAGAGATAATAGACAGATAACCTGGAATGTCCCACTCTGGGTCAGTCAGAAAACATGACCTCTTTCTGCTGCAAGCCATGAGACCCATCATCTCCCAGACGAGGGCTTCATCAGTCCACCAAGTCACTTGAAGACTATACACGGAGCTTCCTCGATCTGAGCCCACAGGCCTGAGCCATACAACAGCTTCCAAAGCTGCAGGGACCCAGCATCTCAGGCTGAGTCAAGGGTACATCGGTGGGTTTGGGCCAAACTACTGAGAAGAAAGGACTGGCCTGAGATTCTCCTCTGGTTAGGCCCTGCTATCAGCATCCTGGGAAATAGAGGCAGGGGGCCTGGTGCTGAAGGAAGAGGAAGGAGAAGAGAGGAAGTCAGATTCCTGCAGCCAGCTATGACCCAGGTATGCTGAAGGGTGGGGGGGGAGTGGGCTTAGGAAGGTTCCCCCTGGGGAGAAAGGGCCGAGGTCACACCACTGCTCACACAGGCCAGGTACCAATGGGGTCACCATTCAAGAGCACAGTCACCAGCTACTCAAAGCCTAAGCAGTGTCTTGAGACTAGGAGATTTGTTCCAGAACCATCTTGAGAAGCATAATGCTTCTGCAAAAGACTTCCATGCCTGAGACTTCAAGGTTTTAGATTCAGTTCCCAGCACCACCATAAACCAGAGCTGAGCAGTGGTGTGTGTGTGTGTGTGTGTGTGTGTGTGTGTGTGTGTGTGTGTGTGTGTGTGTGTGTGTGTACATGTCTCTCTCTGTCTCTCTCTCTCTCCCTCCCTCCCTCCCTCTTTCTCTCTCATTAAAATAAATTAAAGAAAGAGGCTAGAGGGGCCAGGAGGTGCTGTACCCAGCTGAACACACATGTTACAATGTACAAGGACCTAGGTCCAAGCCCCCGTTCCCCACCTGCAGAAGGGAAGCTTCATGAGTGGAGAAGTAGTGCTGCAGGTGTCTCATCTTCTCTCTCCTTCTCTAGCTCATCCTTCCCTCTTCATTTATCTATGTCCTATCACATCAGTTAATTAATTAAAATAAATAAATACACAAAGACCAGGTCTACTTCACAACATTTCACTTTGGTGGAGGCTCAGGGAACTTTAAGAATACTAGAAAGACATCCTTAAAAACATTTTTCCAAACAAGATCAGAAAAGAAAACACAAGTAGAACCTGAACTGGAATTGGCATATTGCACCAAAGTAAAAGACTCTGGGGTGGGTGGGTGAGGAGAATACAGATCCAAGAAGGATGACAGAGGACCTAGTGGGGGTTGTATTGTTATATGGGAAACTGGGAAATGTTATGCATGTACAAACTATTGTATTTACTGTCGAATGTAAAACATTAATTCCCCAATAAAGAAATTTTTAAAAAATAAAATATATATATATATATATATATATATATATATATATATAACCAGTGCTCTAGTATCTGAATTAAACATTTCCTAGCCCATGGATGGTTTTGTTTCCCATTTAAAAACAAATCCCAGGGAGTCAGTGGTAGCACAGCGGGCTAAGCGCACATGGCACAAAGCACAAGGACCAGTGTAAGGAGCCCAGTTCAAGGCTCCAGTTCCCCATCTGAAGGGGAGTCACTTCATAGGCGGTAAAGCAGGTCTGCAGGTGTCTGTCTTTCTCTCCTCTCCCTGTCTTCCCCTCCTCTCTCAATTTCTCTCTGTCCTATCCAACAATGACAACATCAATAACAACAATAAAACAACAAGGGCAACAAAAGGGAATAAATAAATATTTTTAAAAATATTTAAAATATTTTTTTAATATTTAAAATAAATATTTTTTAAATATTTATTTTATTTATTTATTCCCTTTTGTTGCCCTTGTTGTTTTATTGTTGTAGTTATTATTGTTGTTGTCGTTGTTGGATAGGACAGAGAGAAATGGAGAGAGGAGGGGAAGACAAAGAGGAGGAGAGAAAGATAGACACCTGCAGACCTGCTTCACTGCCTGTGAAGCGACTCCTCTGCAGATGCGGAGCCGGGGTTCGAACCAGGATCCTTATGCCGGTCCTTGTGCTTTGCGCCACCTGCGCTTAACCCGCTGCGCTACAGCCCGACTCCCTAAAATAAATATTTTTTAAAATCCCAGGTCAGGGGCTGGTTGGTGGTACACCTGGTTAAGGGCACACACATTACAGTGCACAAGGATCTGGGCTCAAGCCCCTAGTCCCCACCTGCAGGGGGAAAGCTTCATGAGTGGTGTAGCAAGGTTACAAGGTTCCCTCTCTGTCTCCCTCCTCCCTTCTCAATTTCTCCCTGTCTCTATCAAATTAATTAATTTAAAAAAAAAAAAACCCAGGGCCAGGAGACAGCACAATTTACCATGCACTAGGACCTAGGTTCAAGCACACCCCCATCCCAAACCTTCACATGGGAAACTTCATGAGTGGTGGAGCAGTGCTGTGGTGTCTCTCTGTCTCCCATTCCCCCGTGTCTCTGATAGAATCATGTACTGCAATAACCACAGTGGTAAACAAACAAAAAAAAAAATGTAGCAGCTCTGCGAAACAGCTCAGCCAGTAGAGTGCAGGACTTCCATGCCTGAGGCACCTGCTTCAAACCTCAGTCATCTGGCCTCTCTCCTTTGGAGCCTCAGGATCCTCTGTCTGACACAGGATGGGTTGAGCTGATAATTTTTATTTAGAGAGTTTATTGTTTAGATAATAATAAAGTTTATTATTTTCTTATTAATAATGAGTTTATTTTTCTTCTTTCTTTTTTTGCCTCCAGTCACTGGGACTATGAATCCACCACTCCTGGTGGCCTTTTTTTTTTTTTAATTCAATAGGGCAGAAAGAAATTGAGAGGGAAGAGGGAATAGAGAGGGAGTGAGAAAGAGAGACTCCTGCAGACCTGCTTCACCATTCACAAAGCATCCCCCATGGAGGTGGGGAGCCGGGAGCTCGAACCTGGTCCTTGTGCGGGTCCTTGTGCTTTGCACTATGTACGCTTAATTGGGTGCACCAGCTACCCAGCCCCCAAGTTTCAATATTTTAATATGAAGAAATGTCTACCTACCCCAGGGAAGAGAGAAGGAGACTGTCGTTGAATCAGTGAAAAAGGAATTGGAGGAAGAGTCAGGAGAAGGACCATTATCACAACACCCGTGGGCTGCCCTGTCTGGCCTCTGACATTCCCCATGGGAAGCCAGACAGAGAGACCCCTGAGTCTGGGCCCCCAGCAACAGCAAGGGTGAGCAGACAGAAAAGGAAATAGTCCCTGGAACTCCACCATTAAACACTCCAGCAAGTCCCAGGATGAGTCATAGAGTACTGACAGTCACCAAGAGGTAGGGAGACACGCTCAGGTCAAGCCCCTGGT
>NW_026647433.1:35000-80000 GCF_950295315.1 Erinaceus europaeus | reverse complement strand
TCTCTCTCTCTCTCTCCCTCTGTCTGTATCTAAACAAACAAACAAAAACCCTGAAAATATTTACTTGTTATTAGGCCAAAATACTGGAAATCTCTTGGATGTTTCATGATCAGTGAAGTAGATCTGCAAGCATCTGTCTTTCTCTCATGCTTTCTACCCACCCCTCCTCTCTCAATTTCTCTCTGTCCTATCAAATAAAATAATAAAAGAAAGAAAGGAAGGAAGAAGGGAAATGGTCCCTAAGAGTGGTGGATTTATCACGCACACTCTTGGCCCTATTGATAACCCTAGTGACGATAAAAATAAATAAACATGAATATTAACAACATCTACATCATAGTGTTAACTGCACAAATATAGATGCATTAAAAGATCACAAACGGGCATATAAGAATTATACAATATGTCTCTATTAACACTTCAGATTTTCAGAAGTGTTTGCTTTTGCCCAATATCAGAGCTTCCTCCAATAATATCTCCCATTGGAACTTATCAGAGCAACTTCCTCTGCTGTGCCCTGCTCTGCTGTCCTGTCCCAATCTCTTCCCCCCTGCCTCTTCACCTTGCTCTGATATGCAACTTAACCACAATAAGAAAATGGAAGTAGCCAGCTGGGACTTTCATGACCTCCATGAGGCCAAGTGTCTTATTAGAGTCCCACACTCATTATCCAAATGCATCTTCCTGGAGGGACAGGCGCATGGCAGAGGACTATCCTGAGGCTGACTCATCTTCTCAGGTGCATTTTCTCCACCTGGAAAAGCAGAGTCTGGATTTCTTCCCACTAGGATGGCAACAGTTCACACCCTTCGAGAGTTCCATTTCAGCTACACCATGATCTTCTCTCCACCACCCCATGTACGTTGGATGGTATACAGTATAAGACAGACACAACTTCTGAATACCCTTATTTCAGAAATTTTCATACAGAGTAGATGACAAAAAAATACTTGTGTGGGAGTCGGGCGGTGGCGCAGTGGGTTAAGCGCATGTGGCGCAAAGCGCAGGGACCGGCGTAAGGATCCCGGTTCCAGCCCCCGGCTCCCCACCTGCAGGGGAGTCGCTTCACAGGCGGTGAAGCAGGTCTGCAGGTGTCTATCTTTCTCTCCCCTTCTCTGTCTTCCTCTCCTCTCTCCATTTCTCTCTGCCCTATCCAACAACGAATTGCGTCAACAAGGGCAATAATAATAACCACAACGAAGCTACAACAAGGGCAACAAAAGGGGGGAAAAATGGCCTCCAGGAGCAGTGGATTCATGATGCAGGTACCGAGCCCAGCAATAACCCTGGAGGAGGAAAAAAAAAATACTTGTGTATCAAATTGTCAAACATATTTTCCACAAGAAATATTTGGGGCTGGGAAGACTGCATAATGGTCCAAAAAAAAGGTGCCAGTTTCAATCCCCAGCATCACCATGAACCAGAGCTGGGCATTGCAGTCTCTATGTCTTTCTCTCTGTATCTCTCTCTCTCTTTTTCTCTCATTAAAATGAAATAAATAAAACATTAAAATACTAAAAATTAAAAAGAAATGTGGATGTAGGGTCAAAAGTACTGCTTTGCCAAATGTGTGATCCAGGTTTGTGTCTGACCCTTCCCCCCAAACACATGCACACACTACTTTGAAAGAAGCTTCTGTAGCGTAGGCTAACTCTCCCTCTCTCTCTCTCTCTCTCTCTCTCTCTCTCTCTGTCTCCTTCTATGCATCCCTATCTCTATCTGAAATAAAGAAAGAGAGAAAGAAATGCAGGATAGGCCAGGTGGTGAAACACCTGGTTAAGTGCACATATTACTATGTACAAGCACCCAGGTTCAAGACCCTGGTCCCCGCCTGCAGGGAGGAAGCTTCATGAGTGGTGAAGTAGAGCTACAGGTGTCTCTCTGCCTCCTGCTATCTATCTTCCTCCTCTCAATTTCTCTGTCTCTATCCAGTAATATATAAATAAGTAAAATTTTTAAAAAGAGAGAAATGCATGAAGGAAGGAAGGGAAGGAGGCAGGGAGGGAGGGAGGATGGAAGGAAGGATGAATGGAAGGAAGGATGGATGGAAGACAGGAAGGAAGGAAGGAAGGAAGGAAGGAAGGAAGGAAGGAAAGGTGGGAGGAAGGGTGGAAAGGAGGACGGAAGAAAGGAAGGTGGCTTTAGAAGGATATGGGCTAAAGGATCAGTACTTGGCGCTCTCACTCACACCTGGGCTCTTAGGAACAGAGGAAAAGAGAATCCAGGGTGAAGCCTCAGTGAACTATGGTCTGTCTCAGAAGAGTCAGGGACTCGGAAGGAAGAAGTGAGGGGAAGGGAAGAACACTAAGGAAAGATGGAGACCTCAGTCCCTGTGGTAGAATAAAATGAGATTTCGTGTAGGGTGAGACGTTCTGACTCCCATCTTAGGGAAATGTGGAAATGAATCCTCATTTCTTCTTCTTCTTCTTCTTCTTCTTCTTCTTCTTCTTCTTCTTCTTCTTCTTCTTCTTCTTCTTCTTCTTCTTCTTCTTCTTCTAGCGTTTGCCCTTCTTCCGTAGCCAGTCAACAGCGTCAGGTTGAGCCTGATGTCAAGTTTCGAGACCTCCTTTGAATCTGGAGAGGTGGCAGTCGTTGACTATGTGGGCCATAGTCTGTCTGGAGCCACAGGGGCAGTTCGGGTCGTCTCTGGCTCCCCAGCGATGGAACATAGCGGTGCACTGGCCATGGCCTGTTCGATAGCGATGGAGGAGGGCCCGATCATAACGTGCTAGGTCAAAGCCGGGTTGACGCTCGCAGGGGTCTGCGATGAGGTGTTTGTTCTTTACCTCAGCTGACTGCCAACTCTGTTTCCAAGAGTCTGGAACAGAGAAGTTCAGTGTAGGCGTAGGGGACCAGATTGGGTGACGAGACATCAAGCGTTGGACAGGGTGGGCGAAGATATCTGCATATATTGGCAGGTCCGGTCGAGCATAGACGTGGGAAATGAACTTAGATGATGCCGCATCCCGACGAATATCTGGCGGGGCGATGTTGCTAAGAACTGGCAGCCATGGGACCAGGGTGGAACGGATGGTTCCAGAAATGATCCTCATGGAGGAATATAATTTGGAATCGACCAAGTGGACATGGAGGCTACGGAACCATCCTGGGGCACAGTATTCTGCAGTGGAATAGCATAATGCCAGAGAGGATGATCGTAGTGTGGAAGCGCTCGCGCCCCATGAGGAGCTGGCCAGTCTTGCAATGATGTGATTCCTCACGCCCACCTTTGCTGCAGTTTTTATGAGATGTTCGTGAAATGACAGAGTGCGATCGAGAGTAACGCCAAGATAGACTGGCTGGGCTTCATGCCGGATTCTCGTACCGCCAAGCTGCACATTAAGCTCACACGAGGCCAAGGCATGGTGTAGATGGAAAACAGATGATACCGTTTTTGCAGTGCTAGGGATTAGTCACCATTTTTCACAGTAATCAGATATCAGAGACATGTCTTTCGTGAGTGTTTCCTCGAGGATGTCGAACTTGGATGCCTGAGTTGCACAGCAGATGTCATCGGCGTAGATGAACTTCCTTGAAGAAGTTTCTGGGAGGTCATTGATGTAAATATTAAATAGCGTAGGAGCCAGAACAGAGCCCTGGGGGAGGCCACTTGAGACAGGTCTCCATCTGCTAGACTTGTCACCCAGATGCACCCGGAATCTTCTGTTTTGGAGAAGAAACGATATAGTGTTGGCCACCCATGGAGGCAGGCATCTTGAGATCTTGACTAGGAGACCACGGTGCCAGACCGTGTCTTAGGCTGCTGTGAGATCAACAAAGACAGCACCCGTCTTTAAATTCTTCTGGAATCCATTTTCAATGTAAGTTGAGAGGGCCAGGGCTTGTTCGCAGGTAGATCTTCCTGGGCGGAAACCAGCTTGGGCGGGTGATAGGAATTTCTCTGTAAGATGAGAAATATGTGACAGAAGCAGCCTCTCAAGGAGTTTGTAACACACGGAGAGGAGAGAAATTGGTCTATAGCTGGCGGCCAGTGTTGGGTCTTTCTTTGGTTTCAAAACCGCTATAATCTTTGCACGACGCCAAACTTTGGGCATAGACTCAGATTCCAAGATGTGGGACAGGAATGAAGCGAGCCACTTCTTTGCCGCGGGACCCAGGTTAAGAATGAGTTCTGGGGTGATGTTATCCTAGCCAGCAGCTGTTCCTGACAACAACAATCCTGTAAGTGAGCATTTCCTCAAACTGAAGTTGGGGTGTCAAGGGGTGAGGGGATGGGCAGAGGAGAGAAGAGGAAGAAATAGGCTATAAGTAGCATAACATTGCTATGGTACAAATTCATTAAGGGCTCAATGAAAAAGTGTTTCCCAACCCCCATAATACCAGGCCTATATTTTTCCAGTCATCAAGGGGCCGAGTGGGGGTGCACCTGACTGAGGGCACATGTTATAGTGTGAAAGGACCCAGGTTCAAACCCTTGGTCCCCACCTGCAGGGGAAAGTCTTCACAAGTGGTGAAGCAGTGCTGCATGTGTCTTTCTGTCTCTCTCCCTCTCTATCACCCCTTTCCCTCTCAATTTCTGGCTGTGTCTATCCAACAAATAAAAATAATAATAAAAAATCAAAGTCATCAATAACTTCTACACTAATAAACCCAGACTCCATCTTGGTCTATCACTGGCATTGAATAGTCATTCCCCTTCTCCTTCTCCGCACAATATACTCAAATGACAGTCATACTTACTATCCTCTTGGTTTTCCTTCTACTCACTGGTGACGTCTCCTCAGTTCTCCCCACAAATTTCAGAGTTGAAGAGACCTGGTAATGTGGATCTTTTCTGTTATTGATCCACCATCACTTCTTTGTTGGCATCATTGAGCCCTACAACTTGATACATTTCCTTCAACTTGACTATTTCCTTCCCAGAATATACCCCATCTCTTCTTAACCATCAGGTGCCTACATGATATAATCAATAACCCAGAATCACAAGGTCTAGAAACAAGTCGCTGATGGTCCTCCTCACCTCAGTCACCATCACCTGTGCTACCTCACAGCATCAACAATCACCGTCACCTGTACTTCCTTACAGCATCATTCCTAACTTCTTGTTTTTTTCTCTCACACCCAGGCACTCCAGCTTGGCTGGTAGATTGTTGGTTTTACAGAACACCTAGAACAAGACAAACTTCTAATATCTCACCTTGATGTCTTCATTGCAGATGTCCTTCTTACTGGCAGGCTCCTCATTCAAATAGTCACAGAGCCAACTTATTCTCAAGACCTTGTTCAGCTGTCATATGTTCAGTGAGGTCTCCACCTCCCACTCTGTAACCAGCTCGCCATCACCTTCATTTATGACATATCACCTCTCTGTTCTTTGTCTGTAATGTTTATTGCCTGTCTTCCCATTCTAAACACCCAAGACAACAATGTGAGCATTTTCCAGGGTGAGCTAATTTCTCTGCTCCAAAATGGTTGGAAAACATATCTTCATCACAGATTGCTTTTTCTTAACTTACAAATCAAACTCTTCAAGGAATGAGGAAGAACAGGAGGGGGGGAATACCCAGGATTTAAAGAAATGGTAATGCTTAGTGAATAGAGTCTCAGAGTCTCAAATCCTGAGGGCTTGTCTTGTTCTTTTAACTAGAAAGTTTGAGTCTTGATCCATTAATCCAGAGCTAGTAAATGCCTGGGGGGGGAATGGGGCCAGTTTGAACTCACAAGTGTGAGCTTATTCATTAAGAAGAAGGAGCCCTCTCTGTGGGGAAATGCCTGCAAACAGGATTAACAAGGCAAACACCTCTGGTGAGAATGGTACCCATTATTAACCAATGGCCAACAGCTGCCTGCTACAGGGGTTCCAAAAGGACAATCACGGCTTAGTGATTTTCAAGGTCAACACTTGTCAGAGCTAGGAGTTAACTCTATGAATTGGGTAAGTCAGAATTTCCAGAACTTGTCCACTGAAATGACCATGAGAGTAGCAGCCACCGAACTCATGTCCCTAGGAGCCCTCCTGCACTGCTGAGGGACCGTACATTCGTCCAGCCTCTCTGGAGAGCAGTCTGCAGAACTCTCAGAAGGCTAGAAATGGACCTGCTCTAGGACCCTGCAATTCCTCCCCTGGGGACAGATCCTAAAGAACCCAACACAACCATCCAAAAAGATGTATGTGTATCATCTATGTTCATAGCAGCACGATTTGTAACAGCCAAAATCTGGAAGCTACCCAGGTGTCCAACAACAGATGAGTGGCTGAGCAAGCTGTGGTCTATCTGCACAGTGGAATATACTCATCTGTTAAAAATGGTGGATTCACCTTATTCACGTCATCTTGGATGGAGCTTGAATGAATCGTGTTAAGTGACACCAGCCAGAAAGAGAAGGAAGAACATGGGATGATCTCACCCACAGACAGAAGTTGAAAAACAAGATCATAAGGGAAAACACACAGCAGAACTTGGGCTGGAGTTGAGTTGGTGTACTAAATCAAAGTAAGACTCTGGGGTGGGGGTCAGGTCCTGGAACATGGTAGCAGAGGAGGACCTCAATCTCTCTGTTGCTATAAAAAGATAAATAAAATAAATATCAAAAACAAAAAAATAAATAAATGTTTGGTCTTTGGGTTCTCTGGAGGAATAGATGGGCATAATTAATTAACTAGAAAAAAGGACGTAAGTTGGAAGTGAGAGTGTTCTGCAGACACCTATGACAGGAAAGATAAACGGGACCTGTGTATCAATAACTGGACTGCAGTCTACTGACTCTCCAATAAAATGACTTGAAAAATCAGGAGAGAAGAGGCTGTTTCCAACTGATTAGCCTGAGGAAAGGGAGAGAGAGCAAATTTGTTAGCTAGCTCTGAGCTGGGTTGGGCTGGGCTGAGGTCAGAGGCTGCTTTTGCATCTAGAGGAAGGATTTGCATTTTCTCAGTTTGTCACATTGTTTCCTCCTACAAGGTGTGGGGAGGGGCCACTGGGGACTGCCTTGCTCTGAGGTTTGCATTTGCCAAAAGTATTGGCCAAGACAAGCAAGCCTCTGTTTTCTCTCCCCCCTTTGTGTGCTGGCGAGCTTTTCTCTGAACATAAACGGGGCTGACTGTCCCCTGATCCCATTGTGAATGTCTATCTCTCTCATCAGGCCCTGGCACCTGACTTACTACAAGGGCTAGAAAATTGCACACTTTGAGCATTTCAAAGTGCCCGTGGGATTTCTATTAAAAGACAGGCAGAGAGGTCGGATAACCACCTTTAGGTCCACTTGCTTATCTGAGCTACGTTTTAACAAATGTTTGTGAAAGCATACAATTTATTCACCAAAATTGGAAAAGAAAAATAAAAACATAGTACAATGGCAAGTTCATATCCCCAGTGAATGTCACTTGAAACACTCAAAGCTGTAGAGAGAAGGACAGAAAGGGAAGCTCATGGTATCTGGGTGGCATCACAAAGCAGCCTGGCTCTGTGTCATTCTCTACAGCAAGGCATTGTGGCTGCCGGCGCCCAGCCCATTGTGGGGGAATTAGAGTCAACCTCCGCATTTTATTAGCCAGAGGCCTCTCTGATCTGTTGGCAACAGGGATGATTGGTCAGCTTTAACTGATGATTGAAAGCGACTGTTAGCAGAGTAAATAAAGAATGCATGTCAGAAGGCTCATATGGTTCAGGACCTCCCTGACTCTCTGAACTCAGAGGAGTGAAGGCCTTCCTGTCGTTTTTCCTTTATCTTTTCAGCAGAAAAAGAAAGCCTACCACTCTGGACAGCAGGAAATAAGCAAACGTCACACACTGATCTCCACAAACTGATCACTCGAGGTGATTTGACAACTGTCGGGTAATTTCATTCCTACATGGGATATACATAACTGAAACAAGTAAAGGTGCAGAAATAGTCATCAGTGGAGTCGCTTTCCATAAGCAAGAGGCTGGGTCCCAGTGCAGGGCCACCACTTGGGAGGGAGGTCTCTCGGCCGGAAGGGTCATGAGCAGTGGGCTGGAACTGCAAGTTCTCCCTGTTTCTCTTCCTCTTACACTCTGCATAAAGGAAATCAAAGCTGGCTGCCAGGCGTGGTGTCATCTTGCAGGCACTTCTTCTAGCGTTTGCCCTTCTTCCGTAGCCAGACAACAGCGTCAGGTTGAGCCTGATGTCAAGTTTCGAGACCTCCTTTGAATCTGGAGAGGTGGCAGTCGTTGACTATGTGGGCCATAGTCTGTCTTGGAGCCGCAGGGGCAGTTCGGGTCGTCTCTGGCTCCCCAGCGATGGAACATAGCGGCGCACCGGCCATGGCCTGTTCGATAGCGACTGAGGAGGGCCCGATCATAACGTGCTAGGTCAAAGCTGGGTGGACGCTTGCAGGGGTCTGTGATGAGGTGTTTGTTCTTTACCTCAGCTGACTGCCAGCTCTGTTTCCAAGAGTTTGGAACAGAGAAGTTCAGTGTAGGCGTAGGGGACCGGATTGGGTGACGAGACGTCAAGCGTTGGACAGGGTGGGCGAAGATATCCGCGTATATTGGCAGGTCCGGTCGAGCGTAGACGTGGGAAATGAACTTAGATGATGCCGCATCCAGACGAATATCTGGCAGGGTGATGTTGCTAAGAACTGGCAGCCATGGAACCGGGGTGGAACGGATGGTTCCAGAAATGATCCTCATGGAGGAATATAATTTGGAATCGACCAAGTGGACATGGGGGCTACGGAACCATACTGGGGCACAGTATTCTGCAGTGGAATAGCATAATGCCAGAGAGGATGATTGTAGTGTGGAAGCGCTCGCGCCCCATGAGGAGCTGGCCAGTCTTGCAATGATGTGATTCCTCGCGCCCACCTTTGCTGCAGTTTTTATGAGATGTTTGTGAAATGACAGAGTGCGATCGAGAGTAATGCCAAGATAGACTGGCTGGGCTTCATGCCGGATTCTCGTACCGCCAAGCTGCACATTAAGCTCACGCGAGGCCAAGGCATGGTGTAGATGGAAAACAGATGATACCGTTTTTGCAGTGCTAGGGATTAGTCGCCATTTTTTACAGTAATCAGATATCAGAGACATGTCTTTTCGTGAGTGTTTCCTAGAGGATGTCGAACTTGGATGCCTGAGTTGCACAGCAGATGTCATTGGCGTAGATGAACTTCCTTGAAGAAGTTTCTGGGAGGTCGTTGATGTAAATATTAAATAGCGTAGGAGCCAGAACAGAGCCCTGGGGGAGGCCACTTGAGACAAGTCTCCATCTGCTAGACTTGTCACCCAGATGCACCCGGAATCTTCTGTTTTGGAGAAGAAACGATATAGTGTTGGCCACCCATGGAGGCAGGCATCTTGAGATCTTGACTAGGAGACCACAGTGCCAGACCGTGTCATAGGCTGCTGTGAGATCAACAAAGACTGCACCCGTCTTTAAATTCTTCTGGAATCCATTTTCAATGTAAGTTGAGAGGGCCAGGGCTTGTTCGCAGGTAGATCTTCCTGGGCGGAAACCAGCTTGGGCGGGTGATAGGAATTTCTCTGTAAGAGGAGAAATACATGACAGAAGCAGCCTCTCAAGGAGTTTGTAACACACGGAGAGGAGAGAAATTGGTCTATAGCTGGCGGCCAGTGTTGGGTCTTTCTTTGGTTTCAAAACTACTATTATCTTCGCACAACGCCATATTTTGGGCATAGATTCGGATTCCAAGATATGGGACAGGAATGTAGTGAGCCACTTCTTTGCCGCGGGGCCCAAGTTAAGAATGAGTTCTGGGGTGATGCAGGCACTGAGCCCCAGCAATAACTTGTAGAAAGAAAATAAATACACAACTTTTAAAAAATCATAGTCAGGAACCAGGCAGTGGTTCACCTGGTTGAGCGTTCTTGTTACCATGTGCACGGACCTCACCTGGGTTGAAACCTTCAGGCCTCACCTACAGGGGTGGAAGCTTCATAAGTGGTGGAGCTGTGCTGCAGGTATCTCTCCCTCTCCCTCTCCCTCTCCCTCTCTCTCTCTCTCTCTCTCCCTCTCCCCCCCACATACACACACACAGAGAAACACACACAAACACACACACTCACTCTCAATTTCTCTCTGTCATATCAAATTAAAAAATCACTTTAAATCTGACTCTTATGGCTCTATGCAAACTATGGTGATTTATCATAGGGCATGTGGTGAGGGGGAGGAAGGGGAATAGGTCAAGGGCCCCACTTGGTATGGCAGCACTGACAGTGGGTTTGGTGAGAGGTGTGTGTGTGTGTGTGTGTGTGTGTGTGTGTGTGTGTGTGTAAGAGAGAGAGACATACTAGATTCCTAAAATCCTATCATAGTGCAAACAAATTCCAAAGCAATATTTTTTTTTAAAAATTATCAATTTTACAGTACACACTTTATTTTGAGAATCCCAAAGCACAATTAATAGCCAAGGTGTCTATCTCATTCTGTTTGCACTGAGAGACCACATTTCACCCTTAGCTAAGTATTTGGTTCTTGTTCTCAAATATATATTTTAACTGTCTTGATTCCATTTACCTAAGAAAAGTTACTATTGGGTCCAGCAAAATAGAAGGAACTTTTAGTGCTATGGTCTTTTTTTATTATTATTTCTAAAAAGGAAACACTGACAAAAAAAAAACTAGGATAAGAGGGGTACAACTCCACACAATTCCCACCACCAGAACTCTGTATCCCCTCCCCTCCCCTGGTAGCTTTCCTATTCTTTATCCCTCTGGGAGTATGGACCCAGGGTCATTGTGGGGTGCAGAAAGTGGAAGGTCTGATTGGCATCATCTTAGCATCTGGAACCTGGTGGCTGAAAAGAGTTAACATATAGAGTGAAACAAATTGTTGACTAGTCATGAACATAAAGGCTAGAAAAGTTCATATGAAGAGATGGAGGGGGTCTCTGTTTTGTAGATAGCTAGTAGGCCTATTTTAGTTATATTCCAAAGGGCCCATAACTATATTAGTTTTTTTTTCCCCTGAGTCTGACATCTGACATGCAGGTGGATCTAAGTTATTGTCTGGGGAGACAGTGTCATGGCTGGAGAAAGGACCAGAAAACTGGATCAGGGAAGAGAATAGCTCCCAAATATGGGAAAGGGTGTATAAATATTGTTGAAGCTAACTTTATCAAAGTAAGGACTGCAAAAGCTGAATCAGGGCAAGAGACTGACAGACTTTAATGATGACTCTTTAGTCACTATCAGGCCACCCCATCATCTGGGGCCCTAGTCGGGGAGTCCTGAGAGTCCCAGACATGATGGGCCTAGACCTGGAATAAATCCCTCTCTCCACTGTCACTGGTCATCTCCATCAGGAACATCATAATGGACCCCTTTGTGGGCCCCCATAGGACCTTGCCCTCAACTTGGATCAACAATGGTAGGGAATGTTCCATCCTCCAAAGGGACTGGAAGACATACTGTATGTTCCATGTGAGGAAGATGGGTCATGAAATTGGGGCAGCTTGGAATGTTCCTACTCATGACCACAGACTGTGAGCTCAGATCTACAGGGATGCAGAGGTCACATAGGCTCCTAAGCTGAATATGGACCCCAGATCACATCAAATCTATAGGTTTACAGTGCTATGGTTTTATCTCTCCCTCTTCCCCCTCTCTTTTCTCACCCCGCCCCACTTCTCCCTTGTTCTCCTTCCCTCCCACTGTTTTTATCTACAATGAATGATACAGAATTGGTGAAATAGCTCACTTGGATAGTGAACAGCTTTATGCACAACCCAGGTTTGAACGTGGTCCCCACTATATTGGAAGAAGTTTTGGTGGTGTGGTCTCCTCTCTCTCTCTCTTCTCAGTGTAAAATGGGAATATTTATGCCTTTGTCACAGGACTTCCTCAGGAGTTAAGTTGAAATAACAGAAAAAAATCACTTAGCAGAGTGACATGGTAGTTGGTGTGATACATCTGTGCCTTAGGGGGTTCAGAATTCAAATCCAGGAGCTCTTTGTTTTCTCCAGCACAAAGCCAGTCCCACTGTAATTAATGCCTATAGCTGAACTGTGAAAGCCTCAGGGTAGGCAGACTGAAGACGTAGGTCATGAGATGGAATGAGAAGGTGGAGAGACAGTGGGTATCTCAGACACGGTGCTGGCTCACGTCAGTTCTGGTGGGATGAGAAGATGGACAGACAGTGGGTGTCTCAGACCTGGTGTTGACTCACGTCAGTTCTGGTGGGATGAGAAGATGGACAGACAGTGGGTGTCTCAGACCTGGTGTTGACTCACGTCAGTTCTGGTGGGATGAGAAGATGGACAGACAGTGGGTGTCTCAGACCTGGTGTTGGCTCACGTCAGTTCTGGTGGGATGAGAAGATGGACAGACAGTGGGTGTCTCAGACCTGGTGTTGGCTCACGTCAGTTCTGGTGGGATGAGAAGATGGACAGACAGTGGGTGTCTCAGACCTGGTGTTGGCTCACGTCAGTTCTGGTGGGATGAGAAGATGGACAGACAGTGGGTGTCTCAGACCTGGTGTTGGCTCACGTCAGTTCTGGTGGCTCAGAAGGGTCAGCCCAGAGGGGCACTGAGGCAGGGGAGACAGGGTGGGAAGCTACAGTGATAGTGTAGGCCACATTTCCTGGCCCTTGCTACTGAATCCTTCTCCCCCTGGGACATTATTACTGGTATTTTGCCTGCCTCACTGTGAGTCTATGTACTTCCTGTTCTGAACTGGTTAAGGAAAATAATTGTAACATCAATATGGAAAAGAGTAATGGGGCCCCTCACTCTCCTGCAGGGAAGGCAAGGAAAAGCAAGCACTTCTTTTTTCTCCTATTCAAAGTAACATTGACGACTTTTAAAATTATAGAGGCATGCTATCTTATTTCAGAACCTTTGAAAAATGGACATATAAAACTAAAATGATAAAATGTGTCCCCTTCACGCGGGATTACTGTTTGCATGTGCGAGCTATTTGCTTCCTTCAGTCTCTTCCTGTGCCTGTGGGTAATCAAGCACATACCTTACATACAACCCATTCCGTTAACACATATGTAAACATGAAACATGTGTATGAGTACATGTAGTACACATATGGAATTCTTCATTTTGTTTTAGTAGCAGATGGGGTAAACATTTCTTCAAAGAATCACATTTTTTTATCGGATCCTGTTTTATGCCTACAATAAAAATCATACAGCCAGACTGACATTTTGATTATTTTAAATAAAGTCGCTATGAGCATTCTCCCACAAAACAACTTGCGTAGCTGGGATTATTTCTTTGGGATATATTTTTCCAAAATACGCTGAGATTCGCTCTACAATACCAAGTTAACTTCTCAGGAAATGGGGTGAGGTGTGTGCTACCTTTAGCTAGTAATACATAAACACGTCTATTTGGGCTTGGTCAAATAGCTCACTTGGACAGCATGCTGCTTTGCCGTGTGCACGAGCCCGGGTCCAGCTCAGGTCACATTACAGTGAAGGAAGCTTTGCTGTCATAGTTTCTTCCATTCTTTCTCCGCCTCTCTTTTCCTTTGTCTCCATTTATTTATTTGCCTCCAGGGTTCTCACTGGGGCATGTAGCTGCACAGATCTGCAGATCATTGCCCCCGCCAGCTCAAGTCCTCCAACACTGTGCTCTGGGTTCCCAGTGAGGACTTAGAAAGTTCTGAAATAGACATATTGCTAAAATCTATTTTTATGGGTTGCAAAATAAAATTATTTAGAACTGACTTTGTGAACAAGCTTTTGGGCAAAGGAAGCATCTTTTCACTTTTGCATAAATGCAAAGGCTTTCTTTTTTTTCCTCTCTCCCTTTCTTCCTTAGAACTAAAGATTTCCTGAAGTCACGGAAAGGTTGAGAAAGTAAAGTGGTCTGTCTGGGAGCCTCTGCAGACCTCCTGCAGCGGGACAGGCAAGGTCAGCCCAGGACACTGGCTCTGGGCGCTTCTTAATGCCCACACCCCTGCTGGTGTTGCCAGGTGAGCTTGGTCCCCAAGTGAAAGGGAGGGAGGGAAAGAGAGAGAGAGAGAGAGAGAGAGAGAGAGAGATGGAGAGGCATTTAGATGCTTGCTTTCTCAGGGTTCCCAGTAAAGCCATAGAAGCTACCATCTTCTGTTGATTGAATTTTATCTTAATATAATTTAATTTCCTGGGTGATCACAGATGGTGTCATGCAGCAGCCAGAAGCTAAAAGAGGCACTCTCCACACCGAATGAAAACATATTGAGTTAAGACGACACTCACAGGCAAATGGAAGCACCAACGCAACTGTCAGCAGTGAGACGCAGTGAGGATCCAGCTGGGGAAGGGCCTCCGGAGTCCCCTCAAGGTTTCTGCAAGTCTACAGCAAGAGTGAGGCCGCCTGGCAAGATCACAGGAAGCTCAGACACAGCTCTATAAAGGGAAGCTATTTTCCCTCCATTTCACTTTCCTCCCTCACTCCCTCTCTTCCTTCCTTCCTCCCTTCCTTCATTCCTTCCTTTTTCTATTTTCTTTCTTTCCAGATGGAGAGGAAGAGAGGGAGGGAGAGAGAGAAAGATGGAGAGAGGGAGGGAGAGAAGAGGTAGAAGGAAAGAGAGAGGAAGAGAAAGAGGGAGAGAGAGGGAGGGAGAGAGGGAGAGAGAGATAGGGAGGGAAGGAGGGAGAGAGAGAAAGAGAGAGAGCGAGAAGACACCACACCACCAAAACTTCTTCCAGTATAATGAGGACCACGTTCAAACCTGGGTTGTACATATGGCAAAGCTGTTCACTATCCAAGTGAGCTATTCCACGAACTCTATATCATTCATTGTAGATAAAAACAGTGGGCGGATAGGAGAAAAAGGAGGGGGGAAAGAGAAAGGGGAGAGGGAGAGGGAGAGAGAGAGAGATAACACCATAGCACTGTAAACCCCATCGATTTGATGTGATCTGGGGCCCATATTCAGCTTAGGAGCCTGTGTGGCCTCTGCATCCCTGCAGATCTGAGCTCACATTCTGTGGTCATGAGTAGGAACATTCCAAGCTTTGTGCTCAGAGAAAACAAAAAGAGCTCCTGGATTTGAATTCTGGATCCCTCAAGGCACAGACATATCACACCAACTACCACGTCACTCTGCTAAGTGTTTTTTTCTGTTATTTCAACTTTACTCCTGAGGAAGACCTGTAACAAAGGCATAAATATTCCCATTTTACATTGAGGGGGAAGGAAGGAAGGAAGGAAGGAAGGAAGGAAGGAAGGAAGGAAGGAAGGAAGGAAGGAAGGAAGGTGGGAGTGGAAATAAAGAAAAAAAGTCTTTTTAAAATTTTTTTTAATATTTTATTTTATTTATTCCCTTTTGTTGCCCTTGTTGTCTTATTGTTGTAGTTATTATTGGTGTTGTCGTCATTGTTGGATAGGACAGAGAGAAACGGAGAGAGGAGGGGAAGACAGAGAGGGGGAGAGAAAGACAGACACCTGCAGACCTGCTTCACCGCCTGTGAAGCGACTCCCCTGCAGGTGGGGAGCCGGGGGCACGAACTGGGATCTTTATGCCGGTCCTTGTGCTTTGCGCCACCTGCGCCTAACCCGCTATGCTACAGCCTGACTCCCCGAAAAAAAAGTCTTCTACTTCAATCAATAACAGTTTGTGTTCTGTAGTTGATATTTCACAAACTGCATGAGTGTCTGTGTGTGTGTGAGTGTGACATACTACAGGTTTCTTTATCTCTCTCTGTCTCCCTTGGCCTTCTCAACTTCTATCTGACTTATCAAGTAAAGGAAAAAATAATAATAGAAAGAAAGAAAGAAAGAAAGAAAGAAAGAAAGAAAGAAAGAAAGAAAGAAAGAGAAAAAAGAAAATTTGCTACAGGAAGTGGTAGAATGGCACCAAGCCCCAGCAATAACTCCAGATGCAATATTTTTAAAAGTTACTATTGAGAGAAAGAAACAGAAGCACAAAGAGGTGGATAGATATTCTTTTTATTATTTTTATTTACAAAAAGGAAACACTGACAAAGCCATAGGATAAGAGGGATATAATTCTACATGACTCCCACCACCAGAACTCTGTATCCCCTCCCCTCCCCCTGACAGCTTTCCTATTCTCTATCCCTCTGGGAGTATGGACCCAGGGTCACTGTGGGATGCAGAAGGTGGAAGGTCTGGCTTCTGTAACTTAGGTCTAAGTGTCACACTCTTACAAATGTACTCAAAATATGTGCAAAGTAAAAGAAAATTTCTTTGTTTCTCATATTTAATCTTTCTCTCAAGACCATAACATCTGGAGCCAAGGAATTAAGTGTTAAATTCAGCCCCATCTAGTGGATTCAATAGGAGGATTGTAGTTCACTTATTTTAGACAATACCACCACCTCATTTAAAGACTAGGAATTTTAGAATTCCTGCTCCTCCTCCTCCTCTTTCTAACACTAGAGAAAAGATGGCTGTTTTAGGTCCATGCTTCTCTAGTTACTCTTGTGTTCTTCGCTGCAGGGATGTGTTGATATTTTGAACATTTGTAAGAGTGTGACAGGTAGATGAACAAGCATGTCTTTTCTTGATAACTCCTGAATTCTCATAAGTAGGATTCAAGGTTTGTTTGCATTTATTTATTTGAGAGCGGGAGTGAGAGTGTGAAAGAGACCACAGCACTGAAGCTTCCTTCAATGCAGTAGAGGCTGGGCTCCAAGCTGGGATCACACATATGGCAAAGCAGTGTGCCCTGTCCTACTGTGCTATTTCATTGACCCCAAAGTTTAAGTTATTTATCTTTAAACACCACTATGCTTCATGCATGACTTAAAAAGGTAATTAAATAGTCTTATCCATCTACTAGGAGGTCTACGGATAGGTATGAAAGAGATGACAAAGATGTTGAGGGAATTAAAAGCACTAAACAGAAAAAAAAAAAAAAGATAAGATAATAGGGAATCCCAAGACTAGAAGAATACTAAGAATTTGGCCTGACAAAAATATGCACAACTTGTAACTATGTTCAACTATATTCAGCAGAGAAGTTGTGCAGTAGGAAGTGTGTGAGAGATGCATCAAAATCAGATACAAGAAATAGATTAAAGAGCATCAGCAAAAGATACAACAAACATCAAACAACAAACACCAGCAATTTAGAACTCAAGCAGATAGAAGACTGACGGGTCAGAAGCTTGAGAAGTGTGTACTACTAGAATTTAAGAGAGAAAGCAAGAATGATAAGGAAAATACTTTGAATTTGACATTTCAGGTAAGGAAGGGTGTCCATCATTGAAAGGTGTTATAGATAATTGCTGATGTGGAATAGAAATGAAAACAACAGTCACTGATGGAACTGGGGTCTGGGGACTACCTTAGTGTTGGTGATAATTCACGCTGCACGTGATCTTATCCTAAAGGCTGAGACAACAAATGTTGAAGAGTTTGTGGAGGTAAAGAAACCCTCCTGCTCTGCTGCTGGGAATGTAAATTGGCCCAAGCCCTGTGGAGAGCAGTCTGGAGAACTCTCACAAGGATAGAAGTGGACTTTCTCTATGACCCTGCAATTTCTTTCCTGGGGATAGATCCTAAGGAATCAAAAACACTCATCCAAAGACTTGTGTACACCTGTGTTCATAGCAAGACAATTTGTAATAGCCCAAGCCTGGAAGCAACCAAGGTGTCCAGCAACCGTTGAGTGGTTAAGAAAGGTATGGTATAGATACATAATAGAATCCTACTGAGCTGTGAAGAATGATAAATTTATCTTCTTCACCT
The DNA here is from genome assembly GCF_950295315.1 of Erinaceus europaeus. Lineage (NCBI taxonomy): Eukaryota > Metazoa > Chordata > Mammalia > Eulipotyphla > Erinaceidae > Erinaceus > Erinaceus europaeus. Next base: position 62,400 of record NW_026647433.1, on the reverse strand, counting down.
CATCTTGGATGGAGCTTGAAGGAATCATGTTAAGTGAGATAATTCAGAAAGAGAAGGATGAAGATCGGATGATCTCACTTATGGGAAAATTTAAGAGACAAAAACATAAAGGAAAACACAAAACAAAACTTGGGCTAGAGTTAGTGTATTGCCTCATAGGAAATTACTCTGGAGAAGGGGAGTAGAAACATAGGTGGAAGATAATGAACTAAACAATTTGGGTGACGGCACACCTAGTTGAACATACACGCCACACCGCACGAGGACCTGGGTTAAGTCCCTGGTCACCACCTTCAGGGAAGCTTCACAAGTAATGAATCAGGTCTACAGATGTCTCTCTCTCTCCTTCTCAAAATCTCTGTCTCTGACTAACAAATATAATATAAATGATATATATTTTAAAAAAGAAAAGATGTCTACTTAGACTTAGATACCCTCCTCACCTACTACCTATTATACTTCCTCAGTCACTCCAAAGCTAACCTTATCAAAGTAAGGACTGCAAAAGCTGAATAAGAGCAAGAGACTGGCAGACTTTAACGATGACTCTTTAGTCACTATCAGGCCACCCCATCACCTGGGGCCCTAGGCCGGGAGTCCTGAGATTCCCAAACAGACACGATGGGCCTAGACCTTGAATAGACCCCTCTCTCCATTGTTACAATAATCTCTATCAGGAACAACACAATAGGCCCCTTTTTGGGCCCTCATAGGCCCTTGCCCTCAACGTGGATCAACAATGGTAGAGAATGTTCCATCCTCCAAAGGGAGGCTAGACAACATACTCTATGTTGCACCTGAGGAAGACGGGTCCTGAAATTGGGGTAGCTTGGAACGTTTGCACATATGACCACAGAATGTGAGCTCAGATCTACAGGGATGCAGAGGTCACATAGGTTCATAAGCTAAATATGGGCCCCAGATCAGATCAAATTGATGGGGTTTGTAGTCAACAATATTTATACACTTCTCCCATATTTGAGAACTATTCTCTCCCTGATCCAGCTTTCTGGTCCTTTTTGCAGCCATGACATCATCTCCTCAGACAATAACTTAGATCCACCTGCATGTCAGATGTCAGGCCCAGGAAAAAAAAAAAAACTGGTATAGTCATAGGCCCTTTGGGATATAACTAAAATATGCCTACTAGCTACCTACAAAACAAAGACCCCCAAATCTTCATCTACAATATTCCAGCCTTTAGGTTCATGGTTAGTCAACAATTTGTTTGGCTCTATAGGTTAACCCTTTTCAGCCACCAGGTTCCAGATGCTAGCATGATGCCAATCAGACTTCCCTGGACAGACGACCCCACCAATATGTCCTGGAGCCCCGCTTCCCAGAGCCCTGCCCCACTAAGGAAAGAGAGAGACAGGCTGGGAGTGTGGATCTACCTGCCAGTACCCATGTTCAGTGGGGGAAGCAATTACAGAAGCCAGACCTCCCACCTTCTGCATCCCACAATGATCCTGAGTCCATACTCCCAGAGGGATAAAGAATAGGAAATTTATCAGGGGAGGGGATGGGATATGGAGTCCCGGTGGTGGGAATTGTGTGGAATTGTACCCCCCTTATCCTGTGTTTTGTTTTGTTTTTGTCAGTGTTTCCTTTTTATAAATAAAACTTAAAAAGAAGGAAGGACAGGCAGTGGCACACTTGGTTAAGTGCATACATTATAGTGCCCAAGGACCAGGGTTCAAGCCTTGGCCCCCTGTAGGGGGAAATTTTGTAAGTGGTGAAGCAGGGCTGCAGGTGTCCCTCTGTCTCTCTCCCTCTCCTTCACCCTCTCCCCTCTCAATTTCTCTGTCTTTATACAATAATAAACAAATAAAAATATTATAAAGAAAGAAAGAAAGAAGAGAATATGCCCTAAGATGGGGCTGAAAGTGTTTTGTAGACATCTATTATGATGTGAATGGAAATTGTACCAAACTGCATCTATTATCCTATCAAAAAAAGAAAAACAAATAAAAATAACTCACTCTGGTGTGGACAGATTGAAGAGAAAAATCTGCATGTTGGATCGGATTAATACAAGAAGGTTACAGCAACAGAGTATGGACAGGAGAGTAGCGAGTTTAGCATTAGCATTAAAACAAGGAGCACGTTTAGTGGTGAGAAGAAAGGGTATCATGCATAAGGACCCCAGCCCAGCCCCATCTACAGAAGGGAAGCTTCACAAGTATTTCTACAGGAATCTCTCATTCTCTGTCCCTCTATCCCCTACCCCCTCTCAATTTCTGTCTCCATCTAAAGTAAATAAAATTAAAATTATATATATAATTAAGCAAAGTGGTGAAATGTGATAAATGGACTATCCTCTCAGCAAGCTTTTGCTGTGCCCCATAGGGCCTAGTAACTGATATCTTCATTTACATTGGTATCAAGGTAATTCTTAACTTCTCTTTTGATCTCTTCAGTGACCCATTTATTATTCAACAGCATATTGTTTACTCTCCAGTCTTTGGGGAAATTTCTTTTCCTTTTTTTGGTTGATTTTTGGTTTCATGCCTCTGTGGTCTGAGAGGATGCATTTTATAATTTTAACGTTTACAAATTTGTTTAGACTATCATTGTGGCCCAGTATATGGTCAATCCTTGTAAATGTTCCATGTGTACTTGAGAAGAACATGCATCCATTACTTATGGGATGGAAAGTTCTGTATATATCTATTAGGTGCATCTTACTTATGGTTTCATTAAGTTCACTATTTCTCTGTGGATGTTTTTGTCCAGATGTTCTGTCTCTTGCTGTGAGTGGTGTGTTGAAATCTCCTTCTATTCCTGTGTTGCTGTCAATGTCCTCCTTGAATTCAGTAAGTGTTTGCTTTATGTATTTAGGGTGCTCCTAAGTTTGTGGCATATATATTAATGATGGTTATATCTTCTTGTCGGACTGATCCTTTAACCACTATGTAATGTCCTTCTCTATCTTTGATTACTTTCTTTGCCTGAAAGTCTATTTTATCAGAGAATAGGGTAGCTGTCCCTGCCCTTTTCTGTGAGTTATTAGTTTGGAATATCTTGCTCCAACCTCTTATATTCAGTTTTTGTTTATCTTTTCTTTGGACGTGTGTTTCCTGAAGAAATATAGTGAATGGATCCTGTTAATCAAGTTAGCAATTCTGAGTCTTTTGACAGGTGAATTTAGGCCACTCATATTTAAGGTGATGATTGATATATGTGGTTTATTTATGTCCATTCTGATTTTTGTTTTGAGTTTATTTTAAATTGTTAAGTCTTTGCCCATTTGTTTCTATCTGATCTACTGAGTGAAAGAGTTTCTGTGGTGAATTCCTCACTGATTTTTCTTGTGTTTTCTGTAAATCTCTGTTCCCTTTTTTGTTTTGTGGTTACCATGTGTGTAATAACTAGCACTGTGTATCTAGAAAAGTCTTTTTTAAGTTGATCTTTATTAAAAAAACATTTGATAAGGCTTCTTTGTCTTTTAATTCCCTCCCCTTTTTGCTTGTCATTCTATCCTACTTTATTGTTTTTGTTTCCAGTCTACTGCTGTTCATCTCACTGAGAACGTATGTTCCTTTGTTCCCTCCTTTCCTGTAAGACTCCATTCAGTATTTCTTGTAAGGTAGGGTTGATTGTGGCAAATTCTTTTAGTTTTTGAATATTTGGGAATATCTCTATTTCTCCCTCATATTTGAAGGATAATTTTGCAAGATACAAGACACAAAGATTTGTAGCCAAAACTCCCTCTCCTTTAGTACCTTGAATATGTCATTCCACTCTCTTCTTGCCTCTAGGGTTTGTAAGGAAAAATCTGACGAGAGTCTGGTATTTCTTCCTTTGTATGTAACTTCTTTCCTTTCCCTAGCGGCCTGAAAATTTTTTCCCATCTCATTGAGTCTTGATAATTTTACAATAATGTGCCTTGGTGTTGGCCATTTTGGATTTGTGAACCTGAGTGGTCAGTCTGCCTCCAAAATAAGTATGTTCTGAGGGTTGCCTAGGTGAGGGAAACTTTCAGCTAAAATTCCTCTTAAAATTACCTCTGGACCTATGACCCAGTCTACCTCCTCAGGTATCCCTATAACTTGTACATTCTACCATTTTATGGAGTCTGCAGTTTCACAGAGAGTAGCTTCGTTCTTTCTAAACCTTTCCTCTCCCTCATCTTTGAATTGAAAGAGTGGGCTAATTGTGTCTTCTAGATTGGAAATTCTTTCTTCTGTATGTGTGAGTCAATTTTCTAAGCCTTCTACCTGAGTTTGAACTGCACTAAAGGGTCTTTCAGTCCTTGCACCTCTGTTTGAAGTTCTTCTTTCAAGCTTTGTAGCTTCTTACCAAATTCTGTACTGAGTTCCTGTTTTGTGTGTCTTAATTCCAAAGTAAAATGCTCTTTCAACTCTTGCTTAAGTTTTTGTAGAGTTCTCATAAGCTTTCTATAGTTTGTCTCAGATAGACTCTCTGCATCTGGAATTTCTTAGATTTCATCTGATTTCCTTCTCTCTACTTGTGGCATATTATTTAGCTGAGGTAAAGAACAAACACCTCATCACAGACCCCTGCGAGCGTCAACCCGGCTTTGACCTAGCACGTTATGATTGGGCCCTCCTCAATCGCTATCGAACAGGCCATGGCCGGTGCGCCACTATGTTCCATCACTGGGGAGCCAGAGACGACCCGAACTGCCCCTGCGGCTCCAGACAGACTATGACCCACATAGCCAACGACTGCCACCTCTCCAGATTCAAAGGAGGTCTCGAAACTTGACATCAGGCTCAACCTGATGCTGTTGACTGGCTGCGGAAGAAGGGCAAACGCTAGAAGAAGAATTTAGCTGTCTGCCTCTTTGTTTTTACATGTATGGGTTGGTTATTGTTGGCCAGTAGGTGGTGCTGTTGTGATCTTTGCTTTCACTTATTTGTATAATCCTTGCCGGTGGGGGTAAGGGAGCTTGGACTATTTTATGTCCTTGCCTGAAACTCAGACTGAAAAAAAAAATGAACACAAAAATAAAAACTCTGAGTCAAAGATTGAGAGGTTGTAAGCTCCAATTTATTTTCTTCTGGAGAGTGTATAATCGCTTTAACTGCCCAAGATGGTGTGGGTCCAAGCCTATCCTCACAGAGGTCTGGTTTAGACTGTCTTCCAATCCACTCCCCGACTTCCCAACTTTGCGTGCAGGCACCCACCTGAGGCTATAAATTTTTTCAGCTGTAGATTATATGTCCAATTTGATCTTTTGTTGTGTACAATAGTAGTTTCAGGGAGAGTGAAGGTCTGATCACAGCTACTCCATAAACCGCTGGGAAATGTGATAAATGGTATCAGAAAACTTTCAAGAGCAAGAAAAATCATGGAGAAGTAGGAGTAGTTTCATCTAGAGGACCACAAGACAAGTTGAGTCTTTCGATTTTAAATATATGTGGCTGGGGCCAAAAGTAGGAGTAGTGTGAGAAGGGAGATGATATGCTAGTGACACAGTGTAAAAGACTGAGAGTATGATTTGGGAGGAAGAGCCGTGGAGGAGGATAAACAGGAGAAATACTGAGGCAAAAAAATGAGGGAGCATTGAGGGAAGAGTCAGAATATTCATGATATCCAAGAATTTGAACTTGGATTGAATTGACTGGAGCCAATTTTTCCAGTTTCTCAGTAAAGCTGTTAGGGTCCACTAGATGTGAAAGATCAGAGGGGCTGAGAACTCAGTCCTGCAGCTGGCCCCAAATGTAGTCCTTTACAGAATCTGCCAAAAGTATTTTCAACATCTGACCCAATCATCTGGTCATCTCAACAGCCACGTCCATTTTCTCCAAGTTTTGCTCTTACTAATAAGCATCATGCAACATTTTCTTTTTTTTTACTGAACTCAGGCATGTCAGTAAATTTTCTTCTGAATTGTAGTTGATCTTTCCTGGCTTGATTATAAACTCTATAAGACAGTGTGACTGGTTTTACTTACCAATTTAACAGGGCTTCGACCTAGCTGGTAGTTCTTCTATTTTGTAATCTGTGAAGGAAATAAATTTTAGATGCCAATTCCTCCTCTTCGACTGTCTGCTTATGATCTAGTGATCCAGATGAATTGGGTCACCAGTATGCACATCCCAGTGCAGTAGCCTCTAGGCATCCATCCACAGTTAAAGAGAACAATTGCAACTGCCACTACAAGCATAGGCCATCTTAATTTTCCTGCCTGTTTAGTTTTGTTTTGTGTTTAACTACTTTTGCCACTTATGAATGCAATGTTTTCTATGGGTTTCTTTTTATCATTTTATGGTTAACCATCCCAATTACAGTAAGATCAGACATTTATTGACTTCCTTGTTCTTCTTTATTAATTTAGTGTTTAGTCCTTTAGATTTATCTGCCACAAATGTCATAGTAGTTCATAATCCTCCTCACCTCATAAAGCTCCTTGATGAGACTTTTCATAACAATTCTACTTGTTCATATTTTTCTGTGAGGATCCCTCTGTCACACACACAATTTGAAAGCTTACATCATCGACAGAGCTTCTCCACCATGTCTCCACGTGCATAGCTTTCATTTTTCCTCTTGTCTGAGGTCATCGCTTCCAGCAAAGGTAGTGCTGTGCTCAACCTTCTACTTGTTGTGTCAGAAGACTTAAATTGACAGGGAAATCAGCAATTGCAGATAGAAATGCGTACAGAAAACAACAACATTCAAAAAGAAAAAAAAACACTGCTTCTCACTCGACTCCTTCCAAGCCCTTTGCCATTCATGATTACTAAATCATTTTTGTGCAAAGTACGTTTTCTAAGATCCAGTACTATTGATATTGGATTGAACAGTTTTTATTGTAAGGACTACTCTGTACATGGTAGGACAATTAGCAGCATTACAGTATTTTCCAGTGTGTTTAACTATTTTGTAATCACCAAAATGGACTCCAAACATTGCCAGGTATGTCCTGAGATAGAGAATTGCCTTCAGTTGAAATCATTTTCTCTCTACTGCCATTACTACTCTTTACAATTGCTAAGACAGAAATGAGAAAGGTGGAAAGAAATACAGAAGCAAAGAAAGAAATCATGTGAGAGGGTAGGGCTAGACAGCATAATAGTTATTCAAAGAGACTCTCATGCCTGAGGCTCAAAATTGCCAGGTTCAATGCCCAAAACTGCCATAAATAAGAGCTGAGTAGTGAGGGGGAGGAGCCAAGATGGCAACATGACTAGAACTCGTGACTTTCTGCAAAGCAGAGGCTGGCTTGAGTGCTGGGAGCATAGTGAGGTCAGGATTTGCAGGCGATGTTGTTAGAGGGTACAGCATGTGTCAGTAGGAGAACAGCAGACCACAGAAAGCTACTGGAAATCGTTAGGCAATATAGCAAGGTGTCAGCATACGAAATCAATGTATAAAAATCTGTGGCATTTCTTTACACAAACATTAAATCAGAAGAAGAGAATATCCAGAAATCATTCCCATTGATTGTTGCAGCAAAATCAATAAAATACCTAGGAATAAATCTGACCAAAGAAAAGAGGAGTAAGAACTTCCGGAGGCTGGGCTATGGAGCAGCAGCAGCTGTGTTTCTCTCCTCTCCTCTCCAGGTCAGCTAGGAACACCAAAGGAGATCATCAGGGACCACAACAAGGCAGAACTAGAACGACTTCAGGAACCCACCAAATCACCAGTGAGTACAAATATGTGTAGCTCCTGGACAGAGAGGAGTCTAGGGAGAGATTAAGTAGCTGGTACAGTCCAGCAGTTTGCTAGTTGAGACACCACCTCCAGTCTGTTTTACCAACAAAAAGACTGCTGAAGGCAGGAGAGGATTCCCCTAAAACTCATCAACTGCAACTGTGAGTCTCCATTGTTACTGCCCTCAGAGGCTGGAACAGTGTGTGTGTGGGGGGGGACTGTGCTGACATCATGGGACCAAGAACTAAGCAAGAAACTCAGGAGAACATCTACACCTTGCTGGCCTGGTGGTGGGGCTGTGTGCTGGGAGCCTTTCCATGTTGTTCTCCAGATGAGAACATAGTGTGCATAGTTGCCTCAGAACCTACAGACTATAAACAAGACTTGTTTACAAACTCACAGGGCCAGGCGGTGCTGCCCAGCTTGGCAAAGAAACTGAATTGAGCCTGGAGATTTGGATGCCTGGGTGTGAGAGTCTCTTTGTGTAACCACTGTATTATCCCCATCCTGCTTTATCTCTTGGTCAAGAGAGAGGTATTAAGCTAAGAAGCCTACTTATAGTTTAAACATCCCTCAGGCTCCCACAAGGAAGAAAAGAACAAAAGAGGCTTTAAGCCACTGTGCTCCAACTCAGGGATTAAAATAATATTGAAACAACTGTTAATTTCCACAACTGTAAACCTTTAAGTACCTTAGGCACAAGTCAATGCAGGCACGAGTGATCAGTAATTTGAATAGTACTGAGAGAGGGACCTCATAACATACTATATAGAATGGTTAAACCAACAAGAAGAAATATTGGAGAAATGAATCAGGACAAGAATCCAGCTAAAAGTTCACCAAAGGTTGAAGCACAAAATAATGAGGTCAACATCCAAACACTAGTTAAGGAAATAATCACAGGAGTGAATAAAGTTTGAAAGAATTGTCATCAGAAATGTGGAAAAAACAAATGAGACTCTGGAAGAAAACACTAATTATCTCAAGATTATTAGGGAGCTGAAAGCTGAAATAGCTGAGTTAAGATCACAACTAGCTGAATAAGTTAAAACAGTATCAGAACAGGGTAACAAAATAGATTAACTCCAGAAAATAGTAGAGGGGAGAGAAAAGAATAAATGAGGCTGGAGACAGAATTAGCAAGATCGAGGACAAATTAGAGACAACTAAAAAAGTCAGAGATCTCACAAAGAGATTAAGAGATACTGAAAACAACAACAGAGACCTATGGGATGACTTAAAAAGAAATAAAATACATATTATTGGCTTAACAGAGGAAGAAAGAAAGGAAAGGGAAGAAAGCATTCTTCAGGACATAATATCTGAGAACTTCTCTAATTTAGACACCATAAAAGACATAAAGGTTCAAGAAGCCCAGAGAGGCCCAAAAGAATTAACCCAGACTTAAAGACACCAAGACACATCATATATAAAATGAAAAGGAATAAGGATCAAGAAAGGATCCTGAAGGCTACAAGAGAAAAACAAAGAGTTACCTACAGAGGAAAACCCATAAGATTAGCATCAGACTTTTCCAAACAAACACTACAGGCCAGAAGAGAGTGGCAAGATATCTATCGAGTGCTCAATAAGAAAGGCTTTCAACCAAGACTACTGTATCCTGCTAGACTGTCATTCAGACTAGATGGAGGTATAAAACCTTCTCAGACAAGCAAAGTTGAAAAAATGAACTATCATCAAGCCAGCCCTGAAAGAAGTTATGAAAGTTCTCCATATATATATGCCATATATCAGAACACTCTACAAGAATGGCGTCAAAATATATTCAAACTTTGCTATCAATAAATGTCAGTGGCCTGAATTCACCTATTGAAAGGCACAGAGTAGGAATATGGATCAGAAAACACAACCCAACAATATGCTGCCTACAGGAAACACACCTAACTCAACAAGACAAACGCAGACTCAAAGTGAAAGTATGGAAAACTATCATACAAGCCAATGGCCCACAAAAAAAAAAAAAAAAATCAGGAACAGCTATTCTCATATCTGACATGATAGACTTTAAAATAAACAAAATTTAAAAATATAGGGATGGGCATTACTTAATGCTCAGAGGAGCAGTCAATCAAAAGGACTTAACAATTATTAACATCTATGCACCCAATGAGAAGCCATATAAATATAAATACATCAAACATCTACTGAAAGAGCTACAGCAATATATTAACAGCAACACAGTCATACTAGGGGACTTCAACACCTGACTGCACACCTTAAACACTTTAAACAACCTGACTGCACACCTTAAAGACCTAGAATAAGAAGAACAAAGGAACCTTAAAGCAACCAGAAGGACAGAAATCACTAAAGTTAGGGCAGAAATTAATAACATTGAAAATAAGAAAACCATACAAAAGATCAACAAAAGTAAATGTTGGTTCTTTGAAAGAGTGAACAAAATCAACAAAACTTTAGCCAGACTCACAAAACAAAAAAGGGATAAGACCCAAATAAATAGGAATGTAAATGAAAGAGGAGATATCACAACAGATACCACAGAAATTCAACATACCATGTGAGGAATCTAAGAACAACTATATGCCACCAAGCTAGAGAAGCTGGAAGAAATGGACTATTTCCTAGATACCCATGAACTTCCAAAATTAATTAAAGAGGAACTAGATGATATGAACAGACCCATCACAGTTAATGAAATTGAAACAGTTATCAAAAACCTTCCCATGAATAAAAGTCCTGGATCAGATGTTTTTAAAAGTGAATTCTACAAAATCTTCAAATAAGAAGTAATACCCCTACTTTTAAGTCTTCCAGAAGATTAAAGACACAGGAATACTCCCATCCAGCTTCTATGCAGCTAGCATCACTCTGATACCAACAACAGACAGAGATACAGCAAAAAAAAGAAAATTTCTGACCCATATCTCTGATGAACATAGATGCTAAAATATTGAACAAAATTCTACCCAACCGGATACAGCAGTATATCAAAAAGATTGTTCATCATGACCAAGTGGGGTTTATCCCAGGCGTGCAAGGTTGGTTTAATATACATATATAAATCGTGATCCTCCACATCAATAAAAGCAAGACCAAAAACCACATGGTCATATCAACAGATGCAGAGAAAGCCTTTGACAAAATACAACAACCCTTTATGATAAAAACATTAAAAAAATGGGAATAGATGAAAAATTCCTGAAGATCCTGGAGTTTATATATTGCAAACCTACAGTCAGCATCAAACTGGAATCCTTTCCCTTCAGATCAGGTACTAGACAGGGCTTCCCACTATCACCATTACTACTCAACATAGTGTTGGAAGTTCTTGCCATAGCAATCAGGCAGGAGCAAGGAAATAAATGGATACAGATTGGAATAGAAGAAGTCAAACTCTCCCTATTAGCAGATAACATGATAGTATATATAAAAACCTAAGGAATTCAGCAGGAAGATTTTGGAAATCATCAGGCAATAAATAGAGTAAGGTGTTGGGCTACAAAATTAACATTCAAAAGTCAGTGGCATTCCTCCATGCAAACACTGAGGTAGAAGAAGTTGAAATCCAGAAATCAATTCTTTTTACTATAGTAATAGAAACAATAAAATATCTAGGAATAAACCTAACCAAAGAAGTGAAAGACTTATATACTGAAAATTATGAGTCACTACTCAAGGAAAGTGAAAAGTACACAAAGAAGTGGAAAGATATGCTGTGTTCATGGTTTGGAAGAATTAACATCATCAAAATGAATATACTACCCAGAGCCATCTACAAATTGAATGCTAACCCCATCAAGATCCCAAACACGTTTTTAGGAGAACAGAACAAATGCTACAAATGTTCATCTGGAACCAGAAAAGACCTAGAATTGCCAAAACAATCTTGAGAAGAAAGAACAGAACTGGAGGCATCACACTCCCAGATCTCAAATTGTATTATAGGGCTAAAACTGCTTGGTACTGGAACATGAAAAGACACACCGACCAGTGGAATAGAATTTGAGGGCCCAGAATTAAGCCCCCATACCTATGGACATCTAATCTTTGACAAAGGTGCCCAGACTATTAAATGGGAAAAGCAGAGTCTCTTCAATAAATGGTGTTGGAAAAAAATGGGTTGAAACATGCAGCTACTGAGAATATTGAACCCACCTTCTCTGACCTATCTTATATGGAACTAGTAGTAATTATGCTAAGTGAGCTAAGTCAGAAAGACAAAGATGAGTATGGGATGATCCCACTCATAAACAGAAGTTGAGAAAGAAGAACAGAAAGGAAAACTGAGTTTGTATTAGGGAACCAAAGTAAAAATCTCTGGGTGGAGGGTGAGGGTACATGTTCAGCTTCACTGGACTGGTGGGCAGAGGGTTTGGAACACAAAAATTTGGTGGTGGGAATGGTGTTAATATACATTCATATTAACTTACAGTCTCACAAAATATTCAATTTATAATAACAGGAAAAACGGATCTGTTATCTCAAACTTGTTGATGCACAGACCATAGCTCTGAGTATATTTTCCTTCAATTTAAGCACTTAAGACTTCAAATTAATAATCAGATTGAATTTTAATAGTGGGCTCAAATTGTTACTACATTGCTAATAATGACTTGTTCTTTGAAATATTAAATCTTCTAAAAGTTTAGGTGAGGGAGAATAAAAGCAACTGATGGTATTCCTTAATAAGATACAGCTATTAGTTAATAGCATAAAAGGACATAAATTATGGCCAGGTCTTGTATGCTATAGCAAATACTAACAATGGGATTTTCAAAGTTAACCCAATTTCCAAATGATTTGGTTATAACTATAACTACCTATTGCTGTCTTAAAACCTAAGACAACAGGAACCCTCCCCTGTCTCTATAAAGCCCGTATTTCTCCCAGTCATGAAGCGTCTAGGACAAGGCTCACATTCCTGCATGCTTCTCCCAGTTCACACCAACTGATACTGCATCTGCTGATCCCAACCTATTCAATGCAACCAGTACCACCTCAGCATGTTTCACTTCAGACTGTGTCCAGAGATGTCAGGTGTGGAATGTGAACCTACCAGCTTCATCACTGTGGTGAAACCCTTCCTAGCTCATAGGACTCCTTAAATTCATTTAAAGTGGTATACTTCTTAAGAAACCTTAAAACCTAGATATAGACCAGGGTTCATGTGATGGGGCATAAGTACATATATTCAGGAGTTGGGGAAAAACATATATCTTAAAGCAAAAGTACACAGTAGTTTGCAGTGAGACAATAAATGTAGCAAGGAAGTAGAGAGACCTAAAAAGACACCATAAAGCAACTAATAAAATAGTGTCTACTTACACCTAGATATGCTCCTCACCTACCTTCTATTGCATGTCCCTCAGTCACTCCACAGCTAACTCTATCAGACCAGAGGGAGGGTGGATAGCATACTTTGCCTATCGCCCAAGAATGATGGGTCCTGAAACTGGTACAACCTTGAATGTCCCTAGCCATGATTAGGGGATGTGAGCTCAGACCTACAGCGATGCAAGTTACACAGGCTCCTTGCAGACAACCCATCAGTGTGTCCTGGAGCCCCACCCATGTGTCCTGGAGCTCCATTTCCCCAGATCCCTGCCCCACTAGGGAAAGAGAGAGACAGGCTGGGAGTATGGATCCACCTGTCAACGCCCATGTTCAGCATGGAAGCAATTACAGAAGCCAGACCTTCCACCTTCTGCATCCCACAATGACCATGGGTCCATACTCCCAGAGGGTTAAAGAATAGGAAAGCTACCAGAGGAGGGGATGGGATACAGAGTTCTGGTGGCAGGGATTGTATGAAATTGTACCCCTCTTATGCTATAGTCTTGTCAGTGTTTCCATTTTATAAATAAAAACTTTAAAATAATAATAAAAATATAAAGTTATTTTTAAAAAGAGTTGAGCAGTGCTTTTGGTAGGGAAAAAACAACTAGACTCTAGACTATAAAAATGTGAGAGAGGGGGTAATAAAAGTATCAAGAAGAAGAATTAAAGTGAGTAACATTGGCAGATTCTCACACTTTTGAGTCCATATACACCCTGGTGACTCTGGTTGTAGCCAGTCTGCTTGCCTTTTAATTCAAATTTTGTTTGTTTTGTTTTGTTTTGTTTGGGTTTTAGTTTGTTTGTTTTTACCTCCTGGGTTATTACTGCACTAAGAATCTACTGCTCCCGGCTGCCATTTTTTTCCATTGTTGTTGTTGCTGTTATAGTTGTTGTTGAATAGGACAGAGAGAAATTGAGAGAGGAGAGGAAGACATAGAAGGGGATAGAAAGACAGACACCTGCAGACCTGCTTCACCACTTGTGAAGCGACTCCTCCTGCAGGAGCGGAACCGGGGTTCAAACACAGATCCTTATGCCAGTCCTTGTGGTGGTCCTCGAACGTGACACTATGAGCACTTAACCCAGCCCAGCCACCTTATTCAATTTGTTTGTAGCCAGTCAGACCGCATTCTTTTGTATCCTGCCCTGTAACCAATCAGCTTTCACCAAGCCCAGTATAAGAAGGATAAAAGCTGCTCCTCCAAGTCCAAGAATAGTCAAGTACAGTATGAGTCCATCTGATGCCTCTGGCATAAACTAAACTAAACTCCCTGCCCTATACTGTCTCCCTCTTGTTCTTGAATAGTCAAGTACAATATGAGTCCATCTGATGCCTCTGGCATAAAATAAACTAAACTCCCTGCCCTACACTGTCTCCCTCTTGTTCTTGAATAGTCAAGTACAGTATGAGTCCATCTGATGCCTCTGGCATAAACTAAACTAAACTCCCTGCCCTACACTGTCTCCCTCTTGTTCTTGAATAGTCAAGTACAGTATGAGTCCATCTGATGCCTCTGGCATAAAATAAACTAAACTCCCTGCCCTACACTGTCTCCCTCTTGTTCTTGAATAGTCAAGTACAGTATGAGTCCATCTGATGCCTCTGGCATAAAATAAACTAAACTCCCTGCCCTACACTGTCTCCCTCTTGTTCTTGAATAGTCAAGTACAGTATGAGTCCATCTGATTCCTCTGGCATAAAATAAACTAAACTCCCTGCCTTACACTGTCTCCCTCTTGTTCTTGGCTACTCCAGAGCTGAGACATGGACTTTTCTGTAACTATGAGTTAGGAAAAGAGAAGCAAATAACAGGGAAGACTTTGAGAAGAGAAATCAAAAGAATGAAAGACTATTAGAATTTTTACATTGATCCAAAGGCTAAAATCAATTGTCTGCCTTCCTATAGGCTGGAGCATAATGTCAAAGTAATTTTGTGATTAAATTCTTAAATTCTAATTTGGTTCTCCCAAATAGAAGACTGACATTGACAAATTTCCTATATATGTAATTTTGGGAGAGAAAATTTGAATTAAACTCTGATAATCTCACTCAGAAAAAAAAATAACCCATCCCACTAGCTATATTCACTCTAAGATGGCTGAACAAGAAGATCTGTTCTTTCTTTAACCCACAACAACAAATCCACATCAGTACAAGGAAATAGCAGCATAGACACAGCCTTGAATCTCAAACAAGTATCCACAGCAGGGAAGAAAAGTTCAGATTCAGGTGTTGAGGACACATAGAGAAACTCTCCTCAAAGAAAAAAGATTCTCCTAGTCACAGTGAACTATGATCAAAAGATGCCCTAAGAAACAGAATTTTAATCTGGCAAGCAGGGGAAAGACCAACCGGAAAACCTTTCACTCAAAACGTATTAAAATTTTGTATCTACAAATCTACAACAATTGTTGGTCTGCTTCTAATTCTGCTTCTAAGGCCCCTTCTGTTGCATTTCTAATGCTGTGATCTATTTACATAATCACTGCTTTACCTGAGAACCGCCCTGCCTGCAGGGCACTGGTTTAATCCCACTGGTTCACACTCTCTTTTTGCTCCACCTCCTCTCCTAGTCACACCTTGTTTTCCACCCTACCACTTCCTTCCTGGAAACTATAAATGCAGATTCTTTTCTCAATAAACATTGCACTGCTTCCCAGCTCAGCCATAAGTCCCTGGTCGTCTGTCTCCCTCCCGCGAAGCTAGCACGGCATCTGGTGCCCGAACAGGGACCGGCAAACAATGAGAATGGGGAATCCAAAGCTATAGACTGGGTGGGAGTTGCCAGAGTCTTCCTGGAAACAGGGGGACAATTTTGGTAGACTCAACCATGTTAGAATTCAGTCTCCACAGTAACCAAGCCTGGGGGAAGCTTCAGGGAAGAGAACACCTACACAGACTTGTGAAATCCTGTAGTAAGCCCATAAAGCACCTGCTACCTAAGACTTCTGGTCACTCTTCTGGCAGGAATCTTGGTACTATGACTTCAGCCAGAAACTTGTGTCTGTGAACCCTGGCCATTGCCCATGCCCACTCAAGTAGACTCCCCTTGGCTTAGGTCCTCAGGAAACATTAAATATAATGAGTAGACAGGGAATTACCTGCATCAATAGTTCAAGACAGCACAAATTCAACAGATTTATGTACACTCCTTAAAGAAGACTATGCTCAAAGCTATGTTCCTAAGAACGTTCACTGACATGAAAAGTTCAGTGAAATATAATCTCCGAAGAATCAGAAAAAGACAAAAGAAGTCATAATAGAATACAGTCTCAGAGTTAAAAAGAAATACAGTAAAAGGGACAACTAATGAGAAGACAGTAGCCAAATGTTGAAGTGGTGAGCTAATTAGTAGGGTAAATGAACCACAAGAAAGAAAACAAGTGGGGGGGAAAGGGAGCCAAGATGGTGAACAGAAGCCAAGCCTAGGGAACTTCTCCTAGGGGAAATATCTTCGGGTTTTGGTCTATCTGTCCAGAAAGATCATGTGGAGCATGAGGAGCTTTAGAAATAGGAAAGAAGGGGCCAGGCGGTGGCATACCTGGTTAAGCACCAACATTACAATGCACAAGAAGCCAGGTTCAAACCCCTGGTCCCCACCTGCAGGGAAGCTTTGAAAGTGGTGAAGCAGGGCTGCAGGTGTCTCCCTGTTTCTCTGCCTCTCTCTATCTCTCCCTCTCCCTCTTCAATTTCTCTCTGTATCCAGTAAAAAAAATAGGAAATAAAAAAAAACACAAAATGAACCTTCAGTGTGGGTTGTCCCAGGTTCTCCGCCTCCCTGGCTACTGGCAGTGAAGACCAGGGGAGCCCCTGAGAGGCCTGGGGGGGGGGGGGCTTGTGATGAGGGCAAAGTATGCAAAGAGGAAGGAAACACATGACCAGCTCCAGGAGAAGCCTCATGGACAACTCGTTTTTGGGGGGACACAAGCAGATATACCCAGAAGGTTTGAGAGAGGTTAAGATAATCATTAGCCATACACACAATGCAGAGTTAAATCTCAACCAACAGGTGTTTGATCTTAGTGGGGAAGTTAGCATATAGGATCTCGTCATGAGCTCACAATGCCTAGATAGGCCTTTTTCTCTAAGGGTGGATTACAAGCACCTCCGGGCAGAGGAAGGGGCAGTGGAACAAAGCCAGGATATTTGTGGTGGGTTTTGGTTGGCCATGCACAGTAATTCATGGCTTTTGTTCAAAGGGATGGGGGAGCATGCACAGAAAATCCTATCCATTATAAGTTCATGAAGTCAGGAGGACCACCCTACCACCCCTCAGAGAGGGGGCTTAGCGCCAACCCACTCAGGCTCTCATAGAAATAATGGTTTGGACTTCCCAGACAGTGGGTCCTTTACCCACACTGTAGCATATATGTACAGGAGGATTAAAAAAAAAAAAACCTGAAGAAAAACACAGGATATCTTAGAGGCTTTTTTCCCCTACCACCTCTACCCCACCCCCAAGCCTTGAAGACAGGGACTCAAGTCTGCAGGGACTGCATTTCTGAGGTAGCCAGGCCCCTACTGAGAAAGCTTGCAAAATGACATTCCAATTCTTAGATCATACTATAAAATTGCTTAGCCTGTGTGAACCAGAAAAGGGAACCACAGATCTACTAGAACCGGCAGCACACCAGGACACGTACATAAGGGGTCTAATACTGTCTGTGTGACTGTGCTCAGACTGGCTGATAGTTTTGGCTTTGGGTCCCTGACGAATGTCTGTGGGAGTGCATAGTAGGCTCAAGTTAGGTGAAGTCCAGTGAGCTGCTTGTAACAACTAGAAGCCAGGAAACTAAACTTCCCAGGTAATGCAATCTCCTGCCCTAGACGAAGACCCCAGGCCTCCTGGTAACACTGAAGAGCCTCAGTGACAGTGGGTTACAAACCTGAACAGGAACCTTTCAAAGGGCTAGCCTGTCTTCAAGCCAGTCTCACTGGAGTCTGAAAGCATGGCAAGTGCGTATGGCCTATCCATGGTTGGTCTTGAACTGCAGCTAGGTCTAAGGCAAAACAGAACAGCATGTTTTTTTGTTTGTCTGTTTGTTTTTGTTTTTTTATATTTATTTATTCCCTTTTGTTGCCCTTGTTATTTTATTGTTGCAGTTATTATTGTTGTCGTTGTTAGATAGGACAGAGAGAAATGGAGAGAGGAGAGGAGACAGAGAGTGGGAGAGAAAGATAGACACCTGCAGACCTGCTTGACTGCCTGTGAAGCGACTCCCCTGCAGGTGGGGAGCTGGGGGCTCGAACCGGGATCCTCACGCCGGTCCTTGCACTTCACGCTACATGTGCCTAACCCACTGAGCTACCGCCCAACTCCCCAAAACAGCCTGTTTACCTGCCTCCTGAAACAACCAAGAAGCCACACCTTCAACCCAAGCCCATAGCCCCACATGATCACCACTGAAGGTGGGACTCCTAAAAGGTACTCTGGAAAACTGAAGAAGCCCTATCTAACTAGCTGTGCTCCCAAGAAGGAATAAGAAAACTAGTCTGTTGCTTGCCCCTGCCATCATCTAGTGAGTTCAAGTGGGTGCATACATTCAGCATAGGAACCTATGTATCCTCTGCCTCCCTATAGGTCCAAGTCACACTCTGTGGTCATGAGTAGGAATGCTCCAGGTTACACCGATTTCAGGACCCATCTTCCTCAGGTGGTAGATAGAGTATTATACCCAAACTCCCTTCTGCGGATAGAACATTCTCTACCATTGTTGATCTATGTTGAGGGCCCCCAAAGGGGTCCATTATATAGTTACTGATGGAGATGACCAGGACAGTGGAGAGAGTGATTTATTCAAGGTCTAGGACCATGATGTCTGTGTAGAAATCCCAGGACTCCCTACCTAGGGATCCAGATGATCAGATGGTCTGGTAGTGACTAAAGAATCATCATTAAAGCATTCCAGTTTCTTGCCCTTATTCAGCTTCAGCTTTTGTAGTCCTTACTTTGATGAGGTTAGCTTTGGAGTGATTGAGGGAATAGGAAGTAGGTGAGGAAGGTATCTAGGTCTAAGCAGAACTGTTTCATTAGGTACTTTATGGTGTCTTTTTAGATCTTTCTACTATCTTGCTTCATTTATTGACTCACTGCAGATTATTGTGCACTTTTGCTTTAAGGTATATATTTTGCCCTAAGTTATAGATACATGTGTACATATGCCCTATCTCATGGGACTTAGTCTATATCTAGGTTCTGAGGCTTTGTTAGGATATGAACCACCCAAAATGGGATTAAGGAGTCCTGTGAGAAAGGAATGGTCTCACCCAAGTAATGATGTTGAAGAGTTGACATTCCATGCCTTATGTCTCTGGACACAGTCTGCAGTGAGGCATGCTGAGATGGTACTCAATGCATTGAATCATTGGGATCAGCAGATGGAGGATCAGTTGGTATGAATTATGAGAAACATGCTGGAAAGGGAGCGCCACTGTAGAGGCTCCAGGACTGGGGGAAAATTGGGTTTTATAGAGGAAGTCGGGGGCTCCTGCTGTCTTAGGGTTAAAGAAGGCAATAGATGGTTATTGCTGTAATCAAATTATTTAGCAGTTGGGTTAACTTTGAAAATTCCATTGTTAGAATTTTCTGTATCATACAAGACCTCACCATAATTTATGCCTACTTGTGCTATATATATAGCTGTATTTTATGAAGCAACACTGCCAGTTGCTTCTGCTCTCCCTGGTCTAAGCTTTTAGGATATTTAATGTTTCAAAGAGCAAGTCATTATTAGAAATTATTAGCAATTTGAGCCCAATGTTAAAATTTAATCTGATTACCAATTTGAAGTCATAACTGCTTAGATTGAAGAAACATACCCTGAGCCTATGGTCTTTCCATCAGAAAGTTTGAGACAGTCAATCCATTTTCCCCCTCTCTTATAAATTGAATAGTAATTTGTGAGATTATAAATTTTGTGAGATTATAAGATTATAAGGAGTATATATTAACATCATTCCTACCACCAATGTCTGTGTACAGATATATCTTTGATTGGGTGTTATGGAGTCCTTAGAATACATCCCAAGGAGATAGATTACTGGGTCATATGTAAGGTCCATATCTAGCCTTGTAAGAGTTCTCCAGACTGCTCTCCACAGAGGCTGGACCAATTTACATTCCCACCAGCAGTGCAGAAGGATTCCTTTGTCCCCAGAACCTCTCCAGCATTTGTTGCTGCTGTTATTTTTGATGTATGCCATTCTCACAGGGCTGAGATTGTATCAATGTTATCTTTATTTGTATTTCTCTGACAGTTACCTGGAGCAATTTTTCATCTGTTTGTTAGCCTTTTGGATCTCTTCTGTAGTGAATATTCTGTTCAAATTCTCTGCCCATTTTGGGATGGCGTCATTTGCTTTTTTGTTGCTAAGTTTGGTGAGCTCTTTGGTTATTAGTCTCTTGTCTGATGAAGACATGTGAAGATCTCCTCCCATTCTGTGAGGGTCTTTTTTATTTGGGTGGTGGTTGCTTTTGTTGTGCAGAAGCTCTTCAATTTGATGTAGCCCCATTGATTTGTTTTTGTTTTAGTCTTCCTTGCAATTGGGTTTGTATCATCAAAGATGTCCTTGAGTTTTATGTAGGAAAGTGTTCCACCAATGCTTTCTCTAAGTATTTGATAGTTTCTGCTCTAACATACAGGTCCTTGCTCCATTTGGAGTTGACTTTCATTTCTGGTGAGATAAAATGGGTCAGCTTCATTCTTCTGCATGTTCAACCCGGCTTCCCCAGCACCATTTATTGAAGACAACTTCCTTCTCCATTTAATACTTTCACACCTTTATCAAAAATTAGTTGTCCATAGGTGTGAGCACTTAATTCTGGCTTTCAATTCTGTTCCACTGATCTGTGTACCTATTTTTATTCCAGTATCAGGATGTTTTGACTATGATGGCCTTATAGTATAGTTTGAGATCTGGGAGTGTGATGCCTCCATTTCTGTTTCATTTCCTCAAGATTGTTTTGGTGATTCTAGGTGTTTTCTTGTTCCAGATAAATGTTTGTAATTTTTTTGTTTTCTCTTAAATAAACTTGTTGGGACTTTGATGGGTATGGCATTAAATTGGTATATGGCTCTCTGGAAAATATTAATTTTGATGATATTAATTCTTCCCATCCATGAGCATGGGATATCTTTCCATTTCTTAGTATCAGTTTCTATTTTTCTGAATGGGGGCACATAGTTTTCAGTATACAAGTCTTTCACTTCTTTGGTCAGGTGTATTTCTAGATATTTTATTTATCACTGCTACAGTGAATGGTAGTGATTTCTTGATGTACTCTTCTTCAGACTTAGTATTTGCATAAATAAATGCCACTGATTTTTGTCCATTGATTTTATACTCTGACTAGAGAAGGTTTTTATGTCCCCATCTAGTCTGGATGACAGTCTACTAGGATACAGTAGTTTTGGTTGAAAACCTGCCTCATTGAGTATTTGATAGATATCTTGTCATTCTTTTCTGGCCTATCGTGTTTGTGAGGAGAAATCTGTTTCAAATCTTATGTGGCTTCTTCTGTTAAGTGGCTCTTTGTTTTTCTCTTGCAACCTTCAGGATCCTTTCTTTATCCTTATTCCTTTTCAATCTAAATATGATGTGTCTTGATATCTTTAAGTCTGAATTAATTCTGTTTGGTACCCTCTGGGCCTCTTGAACCTTTATGTCTTTTATGTTATCTAGAGTGGGGGAAGTTCTCAGATATTATGTCCTGTAGAATATTTTCTTGTCCTCTTTCTCTTTCTTCCTCTGGTAAGCCAATAATGTGTATTTTACTTCTTTTGAAGTCATCCGATATGTCTCTATTGTTTTCAGTATGTCTTAATCTCTTTTTGAGATCCCTTCTTTCTTAGTTTTCTCCTGTTTATTAAACATTTTGTCGTGCTTTATATCTTACTACCTTTCGGCCACCAAGTTGCAGATGCTACAATAATTCCATTCTGATTTCTCTGGGAATAAGATTTCACCAATGTTCTCTGGGACCTCACCTCTCAGATCCCTCCCCCACTAGGGGAATATAGAGACAGGTTGGGGGTTATGCATAAACCTACAAACATCCATGTCCTTCAGAGAAGCAATTACAGAAGCCAGAACTCTTACATTCTGCATCCCATAAAGAATTTTGATCCATACTCCCAGAGAGGAAGAAATGTTAGGGAAGTTAACCAGAGGGCTCTGAACTCCAATTCCATCAGGACCCAGAGAGATAAGCGGTAAAAGTGCAGGATATTCAGAAGTAATAATAGGTATAGGTATAACTTAGAAAGGAGTCATAGGAAAAAAATGGACAAATATATATTTTTGTTAACTCATGTCTTGGTCTTGGGAGAGCTACAGCAGTTTTCAACTGAAGGAATGGGCACACGGTAGTCTGATGGTGGTAATGGTGCAGAATTATACCCATTGTCAAATAATTTTGTAAATCAATATTAGACCACCAATAAAAAATCTCTAGTAAGCCAGTTTGAAATTAGTTTTGTAATTATCATCTAATTTGCATAAATTTGCAAACAGTATTGCTCTCAGTATACAATGAAGACCAAGTCTCCCGGCAGGTGTCTTATCTTTTACTTGAGTTACAGATATCTTTCTCCACTGTCTACTGTAAACCATTAACTCCCCAATAACGAAATTTAAAAAACAAACAAACAGGTATCTCCAAACAACAGGTGTGATGATTTAACTGGCCATCCCAGTCAGGTCTCTCTGCTTGCCACAACTAATGTCCATGAGGACTAAAGGGGCACGGCTCTGAGACCTCAGGGACAGGCTGTCCATCTTCCAGAGTTTATTGTCAGGAGCCAAGCTAGCCCCAACAGATGACAAGGTCAAGGTTTGGTTAGGGGAGCTGCAAGCCCCTCTAAAGTGAGGCTGCAACGGACCCCACTTAATTGGAGACATACTGCTTTCAGTTTCAGCCTTCTAATTCCAGGAAAAGGATACAGAAGTCTAAGAGCAGTTAATGATTCTTTCTCAAATTGCCCAATGCCTTATACTGGCCCTAAAAATGTTACTATTAGCAAATTCGTTGATTGGCTACAGATGAAACCTGTTATACAAGATTATTCACCACCTACTTCTGTTGCCAAAATAAGGCAAATAAAAATGCTATTAGGAAACAGTTAAATACTTGGTACAAGAAAATAAAACGTACGCACTGGCTGCTTGACTATGAATACAGATAAATATCTCCATAGTTTAAACTTTAACTTGCTTGCTTTATATAGTGGACATTATTGTAACCTTTTAATCTGGATAGGAGTGTCTCCCACCTTTAAGCATGAATAAACATGATTTTAACATGACATTTTATTAATAGAATATTTTCTTAGAAAGTGCAGTGATTATTGAAACTGAAACCACGATAAAATGTCAGTAAATTAGAATGTATTATGCACAGCTTGATGTAACCCACAACTGTGCAAAAATATATATAAGTACCCTGCAATAAATCTACAGGCAGAGGGAATTCTGCCTTGCACTTGCATGCACAAGTCCTTGGTTTCTCTCTCACTCGCCAACGTCGCCTTTCCTCAGGAAGACTCTGAACCTGCAAAGGCTGGACCCCAGCAACTTATGTTCCTTTAGAGAGAATTCAGAGCATGGCTGCTTGAGTGTCCAATAGGTCTGTGGCATTTTACCTCTGTCTCCTTCAATAAGACCCTAAGCTGACAAGATGCCAGGCTGTCATGCACAGCTTGACCCCATGAGTTGCCACTACTTGAATTTTCCTCTAAAATAAACTCCCTCTCAGGCAGTGCATAGGATCCACAGGCAAATAAGCCTTACCCTGATGTCCTAACTGGTCTGTCAAATACACAGAAAATTCCAGGAAAGAGCCTTAGAGGTAGTGGATTCCTTCAGACAATGATTTGGCTATGCATCCCTCTTGGGAATCTGATGCCTCGTGCCAATAACCTTTGCTAAGTGGACAGTAGACGAGGTGGCCACCTTAACAAGCCAGTGTCCTGGACAAAAAGGTAGTACCAGACCCAAAACTGGGGATTCTCATAGTCTTTGATATGGAGGTAGACCAACTGGGCCAGTGAGACCCCAACTGTGCAAATGAGTGATAGCAGAGCCAACATAAACATGCATCTAGTAAAACCATATCATTGGTGGCAAACGCACAGACTTCCTCACCTTAATATTACCTCCTGGAATTCAGGACACTTACGAAACATATCAGAAACATCAAAATCGAACTTCCCCTAAGCTGGGGGATAGTTAGAGAAGAACAATGCTTTGACACTGGAAACACTCTGATTCACATGACTCCATAGACATATGATCCCTAAAATGTTTGACTTTTCTCAATAGTCCTCCTTGGCCATCCAGAGAAAGAGACTCAACACAGATGGGACAACCCCATCACATGACAGCAGGGAATACTATACACCCAACATTTAGCTTGGCATGAGCCCCTGAATTCAGGCATACAAACAAAAGTCAACAAGTGAGGAAATAGGGAGCCCAAGATATCTTTGCTTCTCTCCAAAAAATGTTCAGTAAGCACGAACAGGTAATAAATATGCAGATGTTCTCAAAATGACACCCTGAGTGGTCTGGGAGGTGGCGCAGTGGTAAAGCTTTGGAATTTCACGCATGAGGTCGCAAGTTCGATCCCTGGCAGCACATGTGCCAGAGTGATGTCTGGTTCTTTCTCTCTCCTCCTATCTTTCTCATAAATAGATCTTTTTAAAAAAAATGACTCCCTGATAGTGCTAATCTGTGTTCAACACACACACACACACATTTCATCACTTTTTATTTTATCTGATAGCACAGAAATAAATTGAGGGGGGAGATAAAAAGGGAGAGAGAGAAAGACACCTGCAGTGCTGCTTCAGCACTCGTGAAGCTCCCCTTCTGCAGACAGGAACCGGGAACTTGAACCTGTGTCTATGGACATGGTAGTGTGTGCCCGACATGATAAGCCACCCCTTCCCCTTCTTAAATTTCATCAGAGCTATTAGCAAAGACTTCTGTGTTCTTTTTTATTTTTTATTAGTGGTCTAACATTGATTTATAAAATTACATGTCAATGTAGGTGTAATTCCACTGTTCCCAACACCAGAGTTCTGAATCCCCAGTCCCTCTGTAACTCTAAATGGCGGTCCAGGGATCCTTTCTGTAGACCACACAGCTTCCTGAGTGGTTCTGCATAGGCCCTTTCAGTCCCCCTTCAATGTTTTTCCCAGGGTTTCCGTATTCCCTTCTCTGTGACACTCCTTTC
The DNA here is from genome assembly GCF_950295315.1 of Erinaceus europaeus. Classification (NCBI taxonomy): domain Eukaryota; kingdom Metazoa; phylum Chordata; class Mammalia; order Eulipotyphla; family Erinaceidae; genus Erinaceus; species Erinaceus europaeus. The sequence goes on along the minus strand of NW_026647433.1, from coordinate 37,216 downwards.
AGGAACTCTTATAAAGCACGTCTGGTAATGGCAAACCTCATTAGTGTTTGTATGTCTAGTGCTATCCGGATAGCTCCTTCATGTCTGAATGATAATCTTGCAGAGTAAAGTATATGTTGCTGGAGGTTGTTACCTTGAAAACATTGAAGGTACCACTGTGCTCTCTCTCCTGGCCTCCATGGTCCCTGCAGAACAATCTGATTTTAAAGTCTGAGTAGGCTGCCTTTATAAATCCCTTTCTTCTTTTCTTTGGCAGCTTGTAAAGTTTTTTTTCTTTGTCATTGATTTTTGGTGTTTTCATAATGCCGTGTCTTGGTGCAAGCCTGTTTGGGTTTAGAAATTTGGGAGTTTCTACTGCTTCCTGAACTGTATTTACATCTTGCCCAGCTAGGCCAACTTAAGAGATTGGCAGGCTTCCCTAATGCCACAAGGGTACAGAATGCAGTTCCCCAGTTATTCTGAATGACTCCCTGGAGTTTGCACGGGAGCCTGTGGCTTCTGCAGCTCTAAATGGCAGTCCATAGTTCCTGTTAGTAGGCTGCTCAGTCCCTGAGTATTCCTGCATAGGCCCTGTGAATCCTCTACATGAATTTGAAGCAACTGCAAATATAGAGCCCACTAGCAATGCAGTACTGCATTTATGATTGAGTTCTTCTCTCCCTCCTGTCCTCGTCCTGCTGTCTGAGGAGTCACCAACCTTGAGATAACTCCTTTCTTTACCAGAAATCCTAGCTGTTCTCTGATGAAATTTGCTGAGTTATTTTTGTTGTACTATTTGTTTTCTTGGAGAAAGTCAACTTTCCATGCAAGGATGCCATTCCTTTCCTCCAAGAATTCCCACTTACTGATTTGTAATTTTTTAATTGGGGGATTAATGGTTTACAGTCAACAGTGAATTCAGTTGGTACATGTGTAAAATTTCTCAGATATCTGCAAAACATTATAAACCGTGCCCCCGCCCCAGCCTAGTCCTTCCTCCACTATCAGGCACCAGGACCTGAAAACCATACGCCCCAAAACGTCCTTTACTTTGGTGCAATGCTCCAAACCCAGTTCAAGTTCTACTTTGTGTTCCTCTTTCTGTTCTTATTTCTCAACTTTTGTCCTTGAGTGAAATCATCCCATATTCATCCTTCTCTGTCTGGCTTATCTCACTTAACATCATTCCTTAGAGCTCCATCCAAGATGAGGTGAAGAAGGTGAATTCAACATTCTTAATAACTGAATCTCTCCAGAATTTGTTGTTGTCATCATTTCTGACATATGATATTCTCATAGGACTGAAGAGCTATCTCACTGTTGACTTCATTTGCATTTCTTTGACAGTCAGTGACTTGAGCACTTTTTCACGTCTGTTGGCCTTTTGGATCTCTTCTTTGGTGAATATTCTGTTCATATCCTCTCCTTACATTTGGATGGGGTCTTTTGTTTCTTGTTCTTGTTATTATTGCTAAGATTGATGAGCTCTTTATATATTTTGGTTATTAGTCTTTTGTCTAACATATGGCATGTAAATAAAGATCTTCTCCCATTCTGTGGGCAGTCTCTTGGTTTGGGTGGTGATTTCTTTTGCTCTGCAGAGGCTTTTCAGTTTGATGTAGTCCCATTGGTTTTTGTTTGTTTGTTTGTTTTCCTTGTAACTATAGTTGAGTCATTGAAGATGTCTATAAAACTTAGATGGAAAAAGAGTACTGCAGGTATTTTCGTCTAAGTATTTGGTGGGTTCTGGTCTAACAGCCAAATCCTTGATCCATTTGGGGTTTACTTTTGTGTGTGATGAAACATAATACTTTAGTTTCATTCTTCTGCATGTTTCAACCCAATTTTCCCAACACCACTTTTTGAAGAGATTCTTCTTTCTCCAGTTAGTAACTTGGGAAGCCTTTGTGATGTCTGGAAAGCTGCTGATTTTTCCAGTAGAGGGAGTGGGGACACAGCTCTGGTGGTGGGAACGCTGTGGAGTTATGTCCCCATTATCTTACAGTAATTGTGTAAATAAATATTAAATCACTAATAAAATAAAATAATTTATTTTTTTAACCAGATCTCTAGCTTATGATGGAGCTGGGGATTTAACCTAGGACTTTGGAGACTCAGAGAGGATCTTTTTTGTCTCTCTTTCTTTTTCTTTATTTTTCTCTTTCTTTCTTTCTTTCTTTCTTTCTTATTAGTGACTTAATAATGATCAATAAGATTGTGGGATAAGAAGGGTACAA
>NW_026647433.1:0-30000 GCF_950295315.1 Erinaceus europaeus | reverse complement strand
CTGTCTGTAAATCTTTGTGAGAACTATGTTGGCCACAGAAGGTGATGAGGATGGCAGAAACACAGAACTCTGGTGAAGAGTGTGGGAACGACATCGTGTGTGGGTGTGGGGTTACAGGCCTCAAATCTCAGTCTCTTGTAAAACACTGTTAAACTGCTAATAAGAATGTGTATATGTATACGTGGGACTATCTAAAACATAATAAATAGTCAACAACGATGAAAATAAAATTATTAGCAGTAGCTGTTATCATTGTTACTGATTACTTTTATTTAAATGTTTTCAAGGCACAACAATCTGATGACCTGGTTTAATTCTACCATAACATAAGTGTAATATGGAAGCCCCCACTATCTTATGCACAGTGGATGGAACGGGTGAACTCATAATTTAAACCTCGTAACAGCTTACTTCCTAGCAACTGGGAGGTGGTGCAGCAGATGGAGCATTGAACCCTCAAGTCTGAGGCCTCAAAGCCAGTCCCTGGCATCACACATACCAGAGTGATACTCTGCTTCTCTCTTTCTCTTCCCTTCTCAAATAAATAAATAAATAAATACATTTAAATTTTTTTTTCCTAAAGTATATTTTTCTCTCAGTCTAATACCCTCCCCTCTCTAATAGAAGGGAGCAAACCCAGGACTTCATGTAATGCTCTGCTGTCAAATCACCTCCCTGGCCCCTATTTTATTTTATATTTTTATGAGAGATACATTGAAGAGAGAGAGAAAGAGAGAAGAGAGAGAGAGAGAGAGACGAGCGAGAGAGAGAGAAGAGAGAGATACAACACAGCACCATTCACACATGGCCTATAGAGCTCCCTTCATGCTGTTTATTGTGCTCTCATGTGGTGCTGGGGATTAAACCCAGGGACCCACCCATGGTATGTAGGGAGCTCTGCTTGCTCAGCTACCTCCCCCAGTCTCCAAGACTAGATTTTAGTCAAGTAAATTGGAAAATTGGGATGATGTGTGAATCTGGTGTCTATATGCAAAATCTTTGAATATTGGCTTTGCTTTGAGAGTTCATTAAAGATAAGAGTGCTCAGTCTGGACATGGAAGTCATATGTACAGATGCACATTTCTCAGGAGAGTTTGGCCTTCTGGAGCATGTACAACCAAAGGCCCTCAAGTTTTCTAGTTTCTTTTACAACCCCGGTTACTGTGCTTGATTTTACTCATGTAAGACACACACACAAATTAACTGAGTCTTTGCTTCTCTCACACATATACAAAATATAGGATAGACATTTATGTACATTGCTCATTTTAAAAGTAATTGTCTACTTCACTGATATTTTAAATGAGGCCAGAACAATAAATGCATTTAGATGTCACAGTCATACTAACTTCTTTTTGTTGTTGTTTTTCTGAGATTTCAATTCAACTGTCACAAAAGTGCAAAATATCATTCTCCAGTGTGTGTTTGTCTAGAAATCCATCATCTTATTCACGGGAACTGCCACTGTTAGTTATTGCTCGTGCTAATATCTTGGCACATCTTTCTGTGTTCTCTCAGTAAGAGCTGCACGTAGGACTCTTCTGAAGCTGAGATGAAAATGTAGCATTATATTCATCCAAGATTTTAAATGCCTGCAGATATTGATCCAGCCTGCTAGCCTGCTCTGAAGGCTGCCCCACTTGCTGCATTGTGCTGGGAGGTAATCTAATAAAAGCTCACTGCATAATAAACAATGGGAGCCCACCGATTCTAAAAAATTTAGATTGACAGGCATAATCCCCTCCCTGGACAAGACAGACCAGTGGGTGCTTCCCATAAACCCATTACTGCCCACTCACCCATAAGCCAATAGAAGATGCTGGCTTATTGGAACTCGTGGCTTTAAGAACAATGGCTTTCCTAAATGTGACCCTTTCGGCTAAATATAAAATATGGACCAGCTGTAATGAAGGGATTGCAGCCCAAATAGCCATCACCTGACTGAGATAGAGGTTAGAAGGTTGATGCACATCAGTTCCAAAGGGATGGAGATGTGGTTGACCTTTTGCCCGGAAATGGTCAGTTGGAGCTGTAATGCAAGCGAGAGGGGTCGTGTTAGCCAGCGAAGCTTCTACCCTGGAGTAGAGGAGAGCTCCAAGAGCAACTTGAACAGCACCCACTCACACAAATACAGACATGTGATACAGAGAATATGAGAAGCCAGATGGTACTAGAGATGGGGACTTTTCAAAAACAAGGAACTGAGAAATGACACCAGATCCAGAAAATACAATATCTTTGATTGACTTGGGTCATATTTAAAATAAAAAAAAAAAACATTTGATCAACATGTCACTCACTTTCTCTGCAAGGAAAGCACCATAGCTACCAGAACAATTCCTTTAAGGCCAAAGCTGTTACCAAAAATAACAATAATAATTTATGGAGTCCAACAAAATTCTTACTGCCTACGTTCAACTGTAGCATGGGGATAACTAAAGCACAAGGGTGGTCCCAGTGTATGGTGTGCTTTCTCAGCTGCTCTGTTAGCTAACTGAACAGGCTACCAATCAAACATCTCATCTAAGAACAGAGTGGCCACTCAGGAGGGGGCAGCATTTAGCAGAGAGCTGAACTGCAGAGGAGTGGGAAACACCAGATGGATGGATGGAAGTGTGCAGAGGTCCAGGGGAGCCTGCACTGGTGCTGGGAAGATCAGGGAAATCATTCTAACAAGCACAATCATTCTAACAAGCACATAGGAACGCACACACGCATTGCCTCATGGAGGCTGACTGATTTTAAGTTTGGTCATGATTAGTACTATCAGAAAGCACAATAGTCCTTATGAATCATGCATTTTAAATGGATTTGATATTGTACTCTTTTATCTCAGATAAACCAGTCCCACTCAGATCTCTCTCTCTTTCTCTCTCTCTCTCTTTTCTCTCCTCTCCTCTCCTCTCCTCGGCCATTTATTTTACACCCACAGTCTCTAACAGGACCATTCTCTATGTTTGGGAAATGGGCAGAAATCAGACTCCAAAGAAAGAAGAAACAATTAATAGCTGTTCAAGTTAGTACCTTCATCAGCTTGGTATGAAAAAGAAAAATGAGAGTAATGTTGCCACTAGCAATTCCTAAGTCATGTGATTCTTCTTCTTCTTTCTTTTTTTTTTTTTTGGACAGATCAATGTTGGTTGCTAGGCAACACAGAGAGAAGAGAGAAATAGGAAGAAAAATGGAAGGATGTATTGTTTTTCATATATCTCTCATCATTTTAGAAAATGCATAAATTTCATATGAATATTATCATAAGTATTTTCAAGCTTTGAATTACTGTAAAGGAGGGTTAGCTTCATTCATTGATAATAACCTTTGTGAATGATAGGCATCATGTAAAATACCATTGGTAAGTGAATGGTGAATCTGAAGAATAGAAACTGAAAATTCATAGTTGTCATCTTGGAATGTTTTATTAATGACATGTGTGTTTATTAATGAGTTTATTGCCTTTGTGTCATGCTTATGTCACAATCAAATATTAATGTCCTCTATATTATAATAATATCTATTGATATAACTGAAATTTGCTTCCCAGTAGGTGTCACCATGAATAATACTTCTGAAATACCAAAATCAATAGCAAGAATACTAGGGGAGGCATTATAGTATATCAATGAAATGAATTCCACTTAAAGGTTGCATGTAAAATAAACTGACTAAACACAACAAACTATAAGCAAAAATGTATGAATAAAGACAAATCTGCATATGTTTGGATATGAATCTTAGTGTACATAAGACTACATAGTCTGAAATCATACCATAATGACATTACATGAAAATTTCTACAAATCATACGGTTTAAAGTCAAAATCTTGTTTATTACTGAAATTGATAAATGCTGGTTTCTTTCCACATGGTAGGACATCACCGAGACAAGAGATAAACAAACTGATACTAATAAATTCTGAATCCATTTCCTTAGATAAGATGGCCACTGTTCTCCCCTCCCCTCCCTTCTCCTACAGTTGTAAGCTCTGATTCAGAGAGCGTTTTTTCACTTTAGGTTGTACAGAATTGGGTAGTGCTTATACAAACAAGGGGTCTTCTTCATGAATACCAGGGAAATCATATCTGCCAGACTCTGGGACTCCAAGGAGGAGCCTGTCACAGCAGCTGGGATCCTGGCTGTGTTGTGTAGAGATCAATAGAAGACTTTAGCTTAGCACTGTGTAGAGCCACGAATAAAAGCAAAGCAATCCTTAACCAAGTCGGAAAAACTTGAGCATCTAACAAAGACACAAACCCATCCTGAATCTGGTGAGATGACAGACTACCTGCCATAATTTCTCTCCAAGGCCAGGAGGCAAAACAAAAAGCATGCTCCCCTTCTTAACTCTGACTGGATGTACCTACGGTTCAAATTGCCCAGATATATCCTGCTGAGACCTTCTTGATTTGCCCACACTTGTGCTAATTAATACCCAGGAAATTCTTTCTAGACCCAGTGACCTCAGCCAGTGAAGGCTGAGTGTCTCACAGTGTAATGAACTCATGAATATACCTCAGCAGTTCTAGGACCACAGCCATCTTAAGCCAAAGTTCCAGCAGGAGTCAAGCAGCATTGTTACCCAGTAGGCATGAGGCCTGAGGATCTTTAGAACATTATTTAGTGGGAAGTCACTGGTTTTATGATTACAGAAGAGAACCAACCATAACAACCTCCTGTAGCAGTGCCAGACACCATAGTAAGCACTTTGCACACATTACTCTTCCAATCTTCCTAACAACTTTGCAAACCACCTCTTATCTTTATCTCCACTTTCCAGGTGAAGAAGCTATTCAGGATTCCACAGCCCTTAAGTTTGGGGCAAGAGTGTGAATTCTAAGCATCCAGCTCTAAGCCTCCTTTATCCACAGCACATCTTGCTATATAGCCCATCCCAATGTAAAGTCCAAGTTGATGAGTGCAGCTGAAGCAGAAAATGAACTGTGAAGCCACCATAATTATAGCACTTCTAGGATGTGATTTCCATCTGCTGATAATTTATTTTATTTTCACTAGGGTTATCAGTGGTACTCAGTCCTTGTTTGACTACACTTACTCTGGTGACTATATTTTTTGATAGAGTGAAAGACAAAAAAAGGTAGAGATGGAAAGATATGTTTAACATTGTTGTCCCACCCCCACCTAAAGATCGGAACAAGAGCTGGAATCCTGGTCCTCTTTCACATATGGTAGTGTATGTGCTCAGCCACATGCCCACAGCATTTTTAATTTTGATAACCACTTATTTAGAGGGTAGAAAGAGTAAAGAGAGCAGAATACACATGATGAAGCTCAAAATATCTTGTCTCAATGTCTTGTGTCCTTAGCTAGTGTTTTGCACTTTGACCATGAGAGATCAGATCTTGGCTGGAGACTGCAGAGTTTCCAAGGCTCTTGGATCTCTCTAGAAGGTACAGATTATCAACTCCTGTGACAGGACAGACATGAGTTACCTCTATCATGGCTCTACCCCATTTATCATAATCCTTTGTTCTTCTCCTTCTCTTCCCCTTTATCTTCTCCTTCTTCCTCTTCTTCCATTTCTCCTCCTCCTCCTTCTTCTTCCTGTCCTCTCTCTTCTCTCTCTCTCTCTCTCTCTCTCTCTCTCTCTCTCTCTCTCACCTCTCTCCATCTCCCTGCTTTCCTCTTGACATAGGAGTCCATTTTAATTTTCCAGGCTGACTCTACTCAAATACTATACTTCCTCTTCAAATGTAATCTCCCAGAGGCCAGTTCCAAGCCCATAGCCTCCTAAGCAAGTTCCACTGCCTTGACAGGTTGATCATCCTCCTGGGAAGCCAGAAAGATCTCTGGTGTCCCTGGTTACAAAGACAGCCTGGATCATTATCCCTCTTAGTCATTGTCACTCTAATCAAAGATTCTAGAGAAGTTATTTGTAGAAAGGCTAATTTTCCAAAGTACATAAACAACCTAAATGTCTAAAGACAAATGACTGGAGAAAGGAGTTGTGGAGTATATATACATAGTGGAATACTACTCTGAAATAAAAATAATGAAATTTTATTATGTAGAAAAAAACTAGATGGAATCGGAGGCAGTTAAGCTAGATGAAATAAATAAAGAGGTAAGACAGTTATGAGATGGTTTTGATTCTATATTGAAAGCAAAGTATCTTGACAGGGGAAAAAAAAAAAAGGTAAGCATGGCTTCTAAGGGAAGCCAGCACAGAACTTCAGTGGTGGGGGGTGACTTGCATGAACCAAGTGTGGATATGACAGTGTGCCTCCAATCTGATGATTATGTAAACAGTTTCAAATCATTAATTTAAAAAAGTTTTTATTTTTGTAAAGATTTGGTATACATGTTCCATATGTCAGATTCACATGAGACAGAGAAAGAGGTCAGAGCATGATTCTGGCACGTGCTATGCTGAGCATCAAAATCTGAATCTCTGGACAACAACAAGTCCTATGGTCTACCATTTTAGCTATTATCTCAGCCACTGCTTGAGTTTTCTTTTTATCCATACACTGAATATTTTCATTAACTTACATAGAGGTTAGATGATGGCACACCCAGTTGAATACACATGTTACTAGGTTCAAGCAACCACTCCCCATTAGTAGAGAGGGAGGAAGCTTCAAAAGTGGTGGAAGTAATTTATCTCCTAGGGATATACTCCAAGGACTCCATAATACCCAACCAAAAATACATGTGTGCACCTATGTTCATAGCAGCATAATTCACAATAGCTAAAACCGGGGAAGCAACCCAGGTGCTCAACAACTGATCGATGGCTGAGAAAGCTGTGGTGTATATACACTATGGAATACTACACAGCTATTAAGAACAATGAATCCACCTTCTCTGACCCATTTTGGATGGAGCTAGAAGGAATTATGTTAAGTGAGCTAAGTCAGAAAGACAAAGACGAGTATGGGATGACCCCACTCATAAATAGTTGAGAAAGAAGAACAGAAAGGGAAACTCCAAGCAGGATCTGAGTTTGGAGTAGGGCACCAAAGTAAAAGTCTCTGTGTGGAGGGTGCGGGTAGATGCTCAGCATCACTGGTGAAGGAGGAGAGGGAGGATGAGACACAGTCTTCTGGTGTGGCAATGGTGTTTATGTACACTCCTATTAACTTGCAGTCATATAAGTCACTATTTAATTAATATGATAGGAGAACATTGAATGTCTCAAACTTTATGATGTACAGACCATAGGCTGAGTCTTTGAAATGTTAACTCTCTTAAAAGCTTAGACCAGGGAGAACAGAAGCAACCACTAGAATTACTCTATAAGACACAGCTATATAAATTGTGGGGATGTTGTGTATGATACAGCAAATCCTAATAAAGGGATTTTCAAAGTTAATCCAATTTCCAAATGATTTGATTATAGGAATAACTATCTATTGCCTTCTTAAACCCTAAGACAGCAGGAACCTCCCACTTCCTCTATAGAGCCTATATTTCCCCCTGTCCTGGAACCTCTAAGGTGGGGCTCACTTTCCTGCATGTCTCTATCAACCCATACAAAATGATATTGCATCTGCTGATCCCAGCCTAATCAATGGAATGAGTACCACCTCAGCATGCTTCACTTCAGACTGTGTCCAGAGACGTCAGGTGTGGAATGTCAACCCTTTAGCCTCATTACTCAGGTTAGATCTTTCCTTTCATAGGAGTCTCTGATTCCATTTTGGGTGGTTCATTTCCTAACAAAGTCCCAAAACCTACATATAGACCAGCTCAAATGAGATAGGGCATATGTTCACATGTATCCATAAATTAGGGCAAAATATATACCTGAAAGCAAAAGCACACAATAGTCTGCAGTGAGTCAGTATATGCAGCAAGCAAGTAGAAAGACCTAAAAAGACACCATAAAGTACATAATCAATTAGTGTCTACTTAGACTTAGATACCCTCCTCACCTACTAGCTATTAGACCTCCCTCACTCACTCCAAAGCTAACCTTATCAAAGTAAGGACTACAAAAGCTGAATAAGGGCACGAGACTGGCAGACTTTAATGATGACTCTTTAGTCACTATCAGGCCACCCCATCAGCCAGGGCCCTGATTGAGGCATCCTGAGATTCCCAAACAGACATGATGGGCCTAGACCTTGAATAACTCTCTCTCTCCATTGTTACTGGTCATCTCTATCAGGAACAACACAATAGACCCCTTTGTGGGATCAAGAGCATCACCAAAGGTCTAGTATCTAGTTAACATCTGCAGATGAGATGCAGATGCCTCTCCAGATTTGAACCTTACTGAGAACTTCAAAACTTTACGTTTTCCTTTATTCTCCCCCACAGCTTCCATGTCATTGTTTTTCTTCCATCATCATCTATTGTTTGTTCCACTCCCAACTCTGATCATCCAGTCCCTTGAGGTGGTTTTTGCTTAATTTATTTTTCTTAATGATTTGATAATGGTTTACAAGACTGTAAACTTATGTGGGTATAGGTCCACACCACATCCACCACCACAGTTCTGCATATCACACAAACCCCCACCCTGTTTCTCATCTACAGAGCACAGGACAGGTTTGAGGTCTGGCTCAGAGAAGTGTCTTACTTAAGCTGAGATCTGGGTAGGGGAGGAGTATGAGATTCAGAGTGTGCGGCATATTAGCTGCAGGCACTTTCTTATTTATTTATTTGTAGAAAAAAAAGAGACAAAGATAGAATTGCTCCAATGCTCATGAAACTTCTACCATGCATATGGGAACCAGGGGCTTGAACTTGAATCCTCCTGTAGTGTGTGTGTGTGTGTCTGTGTGTGTGTGTGTGTGTGTGTATATACACACTACCTGGTGAGATACTACCCAGCACCACAGATACAGTTTTACAGAAATCTAAATCATGAAGTCTATTACACAGATATCCAGAGAAATGAGTCTGTAATGTGGATATCAGAAGAAGGTAATATTTCTTTATTCTTTCTCAAAGAATTATCTCATTTGTCTCATTTGTCAGGACCCTTCCAGTGGGACAAACAGCCTCATGGTAGGACCCTTTCTGTCATCAGAGGGCTGTGTACCTAAACCCCTGCTCTCCACTGGCCTACCTCCCCTAGACACCCAGAGCCTTAGAGTCGGAGGACCTTGGGGCATGAGGCTGCCATCTTCTCAGGGTGATACACCTGATTAAACCTGCTGTTCTGGCACTAGCCCTTGTGATGAAATGGCCATTAGGAGAGCACTGAGCCTTCTTATTTGACACAGGCAGCCACACTGGCAGGGTTCTGGCTTTGATGGGACCACGACAGTATTGCTTCTGATAATTCGAAAGCCTGGATTGGTCATTGTAGGTTGGTGGAGGCTGCAGTAGACCCCAGAACCAGAGCTCATTTCTGGATGCTATCTTATTGGCTGCCTTCTGTGAATGCATTGCGTTTTCTACATTCCTTTACATCCACCACCACAGTTCTGCATATCACACAAACCCCCACCCTGTTTCTCATCTACAGAGCACAGGACAGGTTTGAGGTCTGGCTCAGAGAAGTGTCTTACTTAAGCTGAGATCTGGGTAGGGGAGGAGTATGAGATTCAGAGTGTGCGGCATATTAGCTGCAGGCACTTTCTTATTTATTTATTTGTAGTGGTTAATGTGCTTTTCCCAAGCACATTAACCACTCTGTGTTTGGTGTAAAACCAGGTCCCCTTTTTAATGCTTTGAAATGTGTTTTTTTGCCTCTGCTGTCTTGGAAAGATTTTATAGCTGAAATTTGATTCCAAGTTAGCAGGACCCTTCTTTTCTCTACATCTGTTCCAGTGAATTCTTTTGTCTTCCAAATCACATTAATAGGGAATCAGTTATTTCCAAGACAGTGGTCACATGACTACAGTTTCTTATCTGCCTGTGACAGTGAGTGTACTTGCTCCCACCACCCAGTGAAGTCCCCTCTACTCTCATACAAGGGTTCTCCACTACGGGGGCCCAGGGAGAAAGGATGGAGTGAGAACTTTGGCAAGGGAACTCATGGAATATGGCATATTCTGGAACCCAGTAGATGGATGTTTGATCATGGTTGAGATGAACTTAATACCTACCCATGTAGCAACCGTTTACAATTGAAAGAACTTTGTTTGAAATATTACAATAAAAATAAGAAAACAAAAATAATATAAGTAAAAACGGAAAGAAACTCCAAAGTATACAAGTCTACAGTGTCAGCATCTCTAGGTCTTGCTTCTCTTAGACGCAGTGTCTCCTCCTGGGGGAACCTAGAGGGTGGCCCCAGACCTGAGTCTCCCTGCAAGGCCTCATGGTAAGGTACAGCTGAGGGGGCCCTAGCTGCAGAGGTGGGGTGGGAGCCTATAGTGGGGGGACCCCTGGAGTCCCAGCTACAGGGAGGTGTCGTAATAGGGGTGGCCACGTTGTCTAGCTGATGCAGGTGCCTGCGGGGTGAGGTTTGGGGGGCAGGGATCCTAACTCTATTTCATACCCCTGGACTCTCTTCTCCATCCTCAGTCTCGTCTCCTGGGAACACAGCACAGCATCCTGCCCAGGACCCTCCAGGCCAGTGAGCCAGGACACTGCTGTGTGGACAGTGTAGTTCCCTGGTGATCAGGGTTCCAAGTTTGATGGGAACTGAGGGACTGAGGTCACTTCCTGGGTTTCTTGACCTGGGGTTTCTCCTCGTAACTGACTCCCACATGGCCCTGGGGTCTGATGGCTGTCACCCTCCAGCCCTGTGTATGTGAATTGCAGAGGGAGGAGAGAAGGTCAGAAAAAGTGATGTAGTCATTCTTAATGTCCCTTATACACAGTCCTGCAGGGTAGGGTGGTGGAGAGGCGGTGAACAGAAGCGTGAGCCTTTTTGCCAGGGTCTCTACAGTATTTGGGACACCTTGGAGTTTTGTTGGCTCTCCTGCTGCCACAAGGATACAATACTCAGTTATCTAGGCTTCTGTAGCACTAAACAGCTGTCTTCATCTCCTTTTCTTAAGCAATTCAGTTCCTGAGTGGTTCTGCAGGCCCTTGAAATCTGTTGCATGGATTAGAAGCCGTTGTGAATATAGCGCCTATTGGCAAAGCACTTTTATATTTCAGCTTGAGTCTTTTTCTCCCTCGCCTGCTTTTCTGCTGTCCTCACACAATCGTCAGCTTCAGACATAAGTCCTATAAGTTCCCTGTAAATCCCAGCTGTGCTCTCATGAAATTCATTAAAATGTTCTGTTATAATATTTGTTTTCTGGTAGAAAGACAATTTTCCGAGCCCAGGTGACCATAGCTCCTCCCCAGAAGTTATCCTGTAGGGATTTTAAAAATGGAGAAAATATCATTTTTCCCTGGGAAGATTAAAAACTCCCCATGTAGGACAATGCTATCTGATAGAAAGAAAATATAGTAACCATTAGATAGGTGCTTCAATAAGGCTGAGTCATGACAATTATAGTTGTGTTTTTTCTTGATCTCCTCACCGTACTTCACCCTCCCCCTCCCAAAAAAAAAATCTCAAGGACATAAAAAGTTATTTTGTCAAAATAGAATGTATTTACTACTTAGTGCAAGAAATTCCCTCTAGATAATTCTCACACTGATCTAACTTTCCCCATGAAAATCTGTACAGTGAACTCCTAGTTTATTATGCCTCCTTGAAAAGGGTAATTTAATAAGGCACCAGTACAAATACTTAATTGTGAAATGGCTATCGACAATGCCTTTAAACTGTTGCATATTTGCCAGATTCAGCTAATAGGAGTGGAATTGCCACTTAATGTCTCAGCTTGCACTGGTGGAAAATAAATTGTATCTGACATTCCTTTGGCTTTTAAAGGACACACTTAGATAATATTTACAGTCACATTGACCTATTGCTGCATTTATGTTCTCTTACATCTAAAAAATGGAATAAATTCTAAAGGGTAATATTTCTTTCTATCTGTTCATTAGGAAAGCTTTTGTACTTAGATGCTTCATATAATGGGTGTCTAACCAAAGTTTAAATATCTGGATGTGAAGTGGTTGTTTCATTCAGATAAATAAGTGGTTTAGATACAGCTCAAAATCCTGATATGAAAAAGATCAGATGGTCAGTGAGTTGCACTTTTCATGGAAATTGTGTAGATAGAACTTGGTTTCTTAAAACCACTTGTTACAATGAGTTTCATACCGTATTCTTTCGTCTTTTTGACTGGAAATGAGATAGAACTAAGGAAGGAGGTCTAATTTTTTCACATCCATGCTGGGGCACACTTGGGTTATCTTGCTAAACCATCAAGTTAATACAGTGAATTACAGAACATTATTCGTATCTTCTTTTTTTCTAGAAGCTATCATTTCCATAAAATTCAAAAGCATACAAGTTTTGTTATTGGTGGTGGCAGATCAGGATGGCATTTCCTCTAGAAGGTAGTAGCTAGACTAAGCAGAAGAAGCAGCTCTGAGTATACTGTGACACTTCATCACGGATAACAGTTCATTGGTTATATATACGTGCCTGTCTTTAACTGCTGGCCAGACAGAGAGCCTGACCATTATCTTCAAAAGTTTCTTTGGACCAGCAAAACAGCTCACTTAGGCTGTACCCTGCCTTGCTAGGTGTGCAACCCATGTACAAGACTAGCTCCCCCTGTACAGAAGGAAGGAAACCGTGGTGCTATGGTCTCTTTCTGTCTCTTTTATTCTCTCTGTCTGTCTGTCTCCCTCTCTCTCTGTTTCTCTGTCTCTAAAACAACAACAAAAAAATCCAGAAAGTTCTCTGATGTTTTTTTCTGGTCAATATTCAACCTCACCCTTACCCAGAGGTAATCATTATTCTAGATTCTTTATACCATACATTAGCTTCCACTGTTCCAGAGCACCAATGAACATAAATATACAATAAATTACTTCTGTATAGAATTTCTTCCATGAAATTTGTTTTTGAGATTGTATCAGTAGTCTGTTCCTTTTAATTGCCTTTGTATTTTGCTTCTCTGTTCTTTAATTAACAGACATATGGCTGTTCCCTGTTTAGGGTGATTCTGTGACCATTCTCATATGTCTCTTCCCTTCCTGATTATTCTTCACTCCACCTACTCATTTTGTATTTCTTCTGGACATGGGTAGTTTGAAAAGGTAGGAATCTGTCACACTTACAGGCAAATTTTATGATTAACTGAATGCTTGTAAATTTTCCTTTGCTTTCATCGAGGAAAACACTTGCAACTGGACACTTTTTATGTTTTTATTCTGCAAACATAAATGGATGAATACTCATGAAAGAAGTTTCAGAAGACTTCACCATAATCTCAGACAGTATAAATTCATAGGAGGGTGTGGAATATCAGAGAAAGTAGTTACAAACTTTTGTCCTGGGAAGTGGTGCAACAAAGTCTGGAGATTTCAGGTTTGAACATAGGCAATGCATCTGCCAGTGAAATCTGATCCTCTCTCACACTCACTAATATATGAATAAATTTTTAAAAAGAACATTTGGGGAGGATCAATCAGTGGTACTCTCAGTAGAGTTTATATGTTGACCTTGCACAAAAACCTTGGGTTTGAACCTGGGGTGTTGGCAGAGCCAAGACGGTGACTTGGAGACAACACCTGCTGTGAGCTCCAGAAAAAAAGCAGCTTTTAACCTGAGATTCTCAGGAGAGGGAAGGATTTCTGACCATTGGTCATAAGGGGGAGCAAGGAGTGGTCAGGGTGACACCAAAAAAGAGTCTTATAACTCTTGGGCAGGCAAAAGCCAAAAGGACCAATAAAGGAAAATCTTTGACTTGACTTTTCCTGAACTCACCTTCCTACGCACCCCAAAACCAGTCCCCAAGGGCTGGACAGCTGCTCCTAGCAGGCTTCCTGTGGCGCTACTTTCTTTTTTTACATATAGAGAATTTTTCTTTGAATTATCTTTATTTATTTATTGGATAGAGACAGGTAGAAATCGAGAAGGAAGGGGTTGATAGAGAGGGAGAGAGACAGAGAGACACCTGCAGCCCTGCTTCACCACTTGTGAAGCTTTCCCCCTGCAGGTGGAGACCAGGGGATTGAACCTGGGTCCTTGATCACTGTAACATGTGCGCTCAGCCAGGTGCGCCACCACCTGGCCCTGGAGCTACTGCCTTTATCAAGATTCCTGGCCCAGCAGGGGTGTCATCCCGAGCCTTTCTTCTCTCTCTCTCTCTCTCTCTCTCTTTTCCTTTTCTTCTTTCTTTTTTCTTTTTGAAGGAGGCTGGACCTCTACTTGAGTGACAGAATACCTGACCAATCAGGGCTTCAGCCCTACCTGGGAAAGACTAGCTGGAGGGTTTTTCGTTTGTTCATTTTATTTTGTTTGTCTTTGCTTTGTTTAGAAAGGCTGTGTGCAGCCAGTCTGGAGCACTACAAGCTTCAGACTGACTATTAGGGTTTTTACTCAGTTTTATTTTATTATTACTCTTACTATATACAGGTATCCCTTTGCACTCCTCTTCAGGTTGATGAAAATTAACTGTGGTTGCTTTTTCCACTGATAGGTGACTAGGCGTGCTATCCATTGTGGGAGAAACTTGTTTTTCTCTCCCTCTTCCCTCCACCCTCCATTTTCTCTCCTCCCAGCTAATAAAAAAAGAAAAATCTCTTAACTTTCACTGCTCTTTTTTCCCCCTCTTTCTTCTTTTAATTTATGAATTTACTGACACTTGTTTGTGAATTATTTTCTGGAAGAAATCTGACTCGAAGTGGACTGTGTGTGTGTGTGTTTCTCTTTTACCCTTTCTTTTCTACTCTTGGTACCTCTAGAATGTATAGTGGACATTAAACTTGTATAGTTGTCTATTATTGCTTTGTCTTTTTTCCTTTCTCTTCTTTTTCTTTTCTTATTTGTTCTTGGACTGGAGGTATTAGGATAACTGGTATTGGTTGATTGGCATCAATCATTGCTTCAGCTGCTATTGTACTTCATGAGGTTTGTGACGGAATTTGTAAAAAGACTTTAGTGTATCATGGCTTATACTCAAAACACAACAATTGAAGTATGACAGAACACAAAAATACAAACCACTTTAAAAAATGGTTAAATCAAGAGCAAATAGAACAACTACCACAATGAATTAGGACAGGAGCCCAGAAGAAACTCCAAGTCAGTCAGAAGTAACCATAGATAAGAGAAGCATGCAAGCAATAATAGACCTAATAATCACAGAAATGAAGGTAACTATGGAGGAAAGGGGTATCAGATTTAGGGAAACAACAGAGGAGACCCTCAAGGAAAATACTAACTACCTTGAGGTAATTAGAGAATTGAAAGCTGAAATAGCTGAGATAAAAGGCCAATGAGCAGAACAAGCTAATACTATAACAATTGAAGACAGAAGCTGAGGGAAAAGAAAGTAGATTAACAGAAGCAGAAAATAGAATTAGCCAGACAAAGGATAAGCTAGAGAAAATTAAGGAGGTAAAAGAGGAGGGAGAGAGAGAGAGAGAGAACGAGAGATTGAAAGACACTGAAAACAACAACAGACACATATGGGATAATCTCATCTCATGAGAAGTAACATTCACATAATTGGCCTACCACAGGAAGAAAGAGAGGAAAGGGAAGTAAACATCTAGAGGAAATAATAGAAGAAAACTTCCAAGACCTAAACAACAGAAAGGACACTAAGATTCAAGAGGACCAGAGAGTCCCAAACAGAATTAACCCAGACCTGAAGACACCAAGACACAGAGTAGTTACAATGAAAAGAAGCAAGGATAAAGAAAAGATCCTAAAGGCTACAAGAGAAACACGAAAAGTCACATACAGGGGAAAACCCATAAGACTACCAGCAGACTTCTCCACTCAAACTCTAAAATCCAGAAGAGAATGGCAGGATATCTACCAACCCCTCAATGAAAAGGGGTTTCAGCCAAGGATAATATGTCCTGCTAGACTTTCATTCAGACTGGATGGAGGGATCCAAACCTTCTCAGACAGACAACAGTTAAAGGAAGCAACTATCACCAAGCCTGCCCTAAAGAGGTTCTAAAACCTACTATAAACAAGCACATCACCATAATACTTGCCATATATCAGAGCAAATAAATCATTGTTGATTAATGGCACTGAAATACCTTAAATCCATAATATCAATAAATGTCAATAGCTTAAACTCACCCACTAAAAGACAAAGAGGGGGAGGATGGATCAGAAAACACAACCCAACCACATGCTACTTGGAAGACTCCCAACTGACCCAACAAGACAAACACAGGCTTAAAGTGAAAGAATGGAAAACTATCATACAGACTAAAGGACCACAAGAAAAGGCAGGAACAGCCATTCTAATCTCTGACACAATAGACTTTAAATAAAGTAATAAAAGATAGGCAAGGCCATTACATAATGATCAACAGATCAATCAAGAAGACTAAACATTATTAACATGTGTGAACCCAGTGAGGACCCATCTAAATACATAAAACACCTATTGAAAGAACTACAAACATACATCAGTAGTAATACAATAATAGTGGGAGACTTCAACACCCCATTCTTTGATATTAGGAAAAAGTACTAGAAAGCTGCATCAGGGAAAAGAGTAGCTCCCAAAATATGGGGAAAGTATATAAATATTCTTAACTGCAAACCCCACCTATTTGTTCTGCAGCCCATAGTCTTCACAAGAGCCTATGAAATATCTGCATCCCTGTAGGTTTGATCTGGCATTCTGTAGTCATGGGTAGGAACATTCCAGGCTGCACTAATTTCAGGACCCTTCTTCCTCTGGTAGTGGGTAGAGTATGTTGTCCAACATCCCTTCAGAGAATAGAATAGAATAGAATAGAATAGAATAGAATAGAATAGAATAGAATAGAATAGAATAGAATAGAAGAATAGAATATTCCCTACCATTATTGATCCACATTGAGGGAAAGGTCATATAGGGGTCCACAAAGGAGTATATTGTGTTCTTCCTGATAGAGATGATCAGTGACAGTGGCGAGAGTGATATGTTAGAGGTCTAGGCCCATTATGTTTGTGTGGGAACCCCATGGCTCCCTGACTAGGGCCCCAGGCGATGTGGTGGCCTGACAGTGACTACAGAGTCATTGTTAATGTATACCAATTTCTTGTCCTTATTCAGCTTTTGTAGTCTTTACTTTGTCTAACACTGTTAGCTTTGAAATGATTGGGGGATGTGTATTAGGAGGTAGGTGAAGAGGGTATCTAGGTCAAAGTAGATACTGTTTCATTAGGTACTTTAAGGTGTCTTTTTATTTCTTTTTTTTTAATATTTATTTTATTTATTTATTCCCTTTTGTTGCCCTTGTTGTTTTATTGTTGTAGTTATTATTGTTGTTGTCATTGTTGGATAGGACAGAGAGAAATGGAGAGAGGAGGGGAAGACAGAGAGGAGGAGAGAAAGATAGACACCTGCAGACCTGCTTCACCACCTGTGAAGCGACTCCCCTGCAGGTGGGGAGCTGGGGTTCGAACCAGGATCCTTATGCCAGTCCTTGTGCTTTGTGCCACCTGCACTTAACCCGCTGTGCTACAGCCCGACTCCCCTGTCTTTTTATTTCTTATACATTCTTGCTTCATTTATTGACTCACTGCAAATCACTGTGCACTTTTGTTTAAGGTGTATATTTTCCCCTAACTTATGGATACATATACATATGCCCTATCTCATGGTCCCTGGTCTATATCTAGGTTTTGAGGTTTTGCTAAGGAGTGTTCCACTGAAATGGAGTTAAGGAGACCTATGAGCTAGGAAAGGTCTTAGTGAGACATTCCATGACTGACGTCTCTGGACACAGTCCAAAATGAAGCATGCATACGTGGTACAGGCTGCACTGACTAGGTTGGGATCAGCAGATGCAGTGTCAGTATGACTTGAGAGAAGCCTGCAGGAAAGTGAGCCCCACCCTAGAGATCCCAGGACTGGAAGAAATATAGACTTTATAGAGAAAGGGGAAGATTCCTTCTGTCTTAGGGTTTAAGAAGACAGTAGATAGTTATTGGTATTACCAAATTATTTGTCAATTGGGTTAACTTTGAAAATCCAATTTGTTGGTATGCTTCTAAAAACCCCTTCTGTTTCAATAGTTTAATCCCCCCTGCTTAACACTGCATTTTATTTACATAACCACTGTATTCTATTTACATAACCACTGTTAACAAGCACCACCCTCCCTCCAGGGCATTGGTGGTTCAGTGGTAGAATTCTCGCCTGCTCCGCCCCCTCTCCTTGTCACACCCTGATTTTCACCAGTCACTTTTCTCTCCACCCTCTCTGTCGCATCCTGTTCCCACCCTACTGGGCTAGTATATTTATAAGGACAAGATTGTTTGTAGTTAGTTAGTTTTTTAGCTTAGCTTGGTATAGATTGCGCTGCATCCTGCATGAATAAAGAGATACTGTGTACAGCTCAACCATGAGTCCCTGGTCATCTGTTACCCACCCGTGAAGCCAGCCCGTCAAAAACAACACCAATTGTTAGGTTTTGCTGCATCATACAAAACTTCACCATAATTTGTGACCTTTTATGCTATTTATATATAGCTGTATCTTGTAAAGTATCACCAACAGTTGCTTCCTGCCTTTTCTGTGGTCCATTAGCCTGTATGATAGTTTTCCATCCTTTCACTTTAAGCCTGTGTTTGTCTTGTTGGGTCAGGTGGGATTCCTGTAAGCATCATATGCTTGGGTTGGGTTTTCTGATCCATCCTCCTACTCTGTGCCTTTTAATGGGTGAAAATAAGACACTGACCTTTATTGCTATTATGGATTTAAGTATTGCAATGCCATTATTCAACAAATTTTTATTAAATCATTTTATTTCTTTTATTTTTGAGAGAGATGCTGACAGAGAAAAACACAGAGAGAAACACCACAGCAGTGCACAGTTCTGGCTTACTATAGTTTGGAGGATTGAACCTGGTACTTTGGAGCCTCAGGCATGAGAGTCTCTTGGATAGCCATTATGCTATCTACCCCAGCCCTATTCAACATTTTTTAAAATTTTCTCTGATATATGGCAAATATTATGGCGATGTTCTTGTTTATAGGAGGTCTTAGAACCTCTTTCAGAACAGGCTTAGTGATGGTTGCCTCTTTTAATTGTTGCCTGAGAAGATTGGTTTTTTTTTTTCATTCATTTATTTATAAAATGAAAACACTGACACTACCATAGGATAAGAGGGGTACAATTCCCAACACTAGAGCTCCATATCCCATCCCCTCCCCTGATAACTTTCCTATTCTTTATCCTGCTGGGGGAGCATGGACCCAGGGACATTATGGAGTGTAGAAGGTGGAAGGTCTGGCTTCTGTAACTGCTTCCCCACTGAACATGGTCATTGACAGTTGACCATGGTCTTCACTGCTTATCCAATTTTATTTGGGGAAAAAGGTAGATAATACTGCACTTTTGCTTGTACAATAGCACATCAAAATACTTCAAAAATAATTAAGTCTAAGGAAAGGAAGCTGACAAGTCATTAAGAGCAGAGGTGACTTGAAGCCCTACATTTCTTTCCCACTCTGAGTGGTGACTACGTCACAAAAACAAGGCACCTTCTCATCTGGTGGCCTGGATCCTCTCCTTTCTCACCATTTGTCCTCTCACTCCTTTGGAATAATGGCTTCTAGGTCTCATTTCCAAATCAAAGGCCCATGCCTCCTTTGTCCATTTTTTACCCAAATATAGGCAGGGAAGTACATTCTGAGAAATACAGCTCATCAGCCTAGAAAAGTCAATGTGGAACAGTATGACATAGTGATACACCAAAGGAATGCAACAGTCCTGAGTCTAGTATCTTTCCATTGGAAATTTATATTTTTCAGGAAGAATACAGATGAAGGTCCATGTACTTTGATCCCCAACCTTAAAGGACTTAAGTACCTTTTAGCTAAAGAACTGTGATGTGACAGTTTATCTGGTGGCAGGTAAGCACAGTTTAATTCATTTAAATCATGAGACTCATAGTAAAACAACAAGCAACTGTGTGAAAACCAGGTACTATAGCCAACAGAGGTGATAGCTCACTGACTTGATCTGGGATAAACTAATTGCTGTTTACAGCGAAAAGCTGAAAGTGAAAATGTAATTATTTACGTATCTCAAAGAAAAGTCTTTCTCCTTACATGTCTCACCTTCATATTTCATGGTGCTTCTAGAAAGGGAGACAGGGTAAATTCTATCCTTAGTATGTGGAAGGGTATTTTAAAATTCAATAATATTCTAGAAGAATTAAAAGTGCCAAGTGTTTACATAATTGGGCTGAACCACTGTTATTAAATTAGAGGCAAAGGTTGCCTTTATCAATAGAAGTTAGTTTGGATAAGCGGTCAAATTATTTCAAATTCCCATAGAGTCTCTGCCAATAGTCTAAACTTCCATTCCCGTAACTAAGAAATGCCCGAGGGTGCTGATAACAATTTTCTCTTCTTCCTTCTGTTTTGTCAAAAAATAAATAAAAACTAATAATAAGAAAAGCACAACAAGGAGTAATGAAAATCTACAGAATGAGGTCCCATGTACACACTGTTAGAAGACAGACTTTATGAAGATCTTCTTATTCCAACTGGGGATTGTTCAAAGTAGTGGATTCTACTACAAATCATGTTGGAAAGAGCCCTGTTCAGAGCAACAAAATTTTATCCTAATTCAGAAGGGCAGAAAACAAGAAATGAATACATCAGATGACTCTGATAGGGGCTGAAAAGAAAGGGAGAAAGGTGAATGTACAACAAACAGTGAGTATGTGAGGGTACACCATGTTTATGCTGTTTAGTAAAACCAGGAAGAGAAATTAGTTGAAGATATCCACTAATGAGTAGGGGAGATAGTATAACAGATACGTAAAGAGACTTCTGTGTTTTCTCGGTTTGTTTGATTTTACTTTATTTATTTACTTATGAAAGTGATCCAGAGAGGGAAGATGTGTGTGTGTGTGTGTGTGTGTGTGTGTGTGTGTGTGTGTGTGTGTGTGTGTGTGTGTGTGTGTGTAGAGAGAGAGAGGGGGGAGGGGGAAAGAGAGAGAGACGAGAGCATAGTTCAGCTTTAAAAAAGAAAGAAAGAAAGAAAGAAAGAAAGAAAGAAAGAAAGAAAGAAAGGAAGGAAGGAAGGAAGGAAGGAAGGAAGGAAGGAAGGAAGGAAGGAAGGAAGGAAGAAAGAAAGAAAGAAAGAAAGAAAGAAAGAAAGAAAGAAAGAAAGAAAGAAAGAAAGAAAGAAAGAAAGAAAAAGAAAGAAAGAGGGGGTCAGGCGGTAGCGCACATGGCAAAAAAGTGTAAGCACTGGTGCAAGGATTCCAGTAAGAGCCCCCCGCTCCCCACCTGTGGGGGTTTGCTTCACAAGTGGTGAAGCAGGACTGCAGGTGTCTGTCTTTCTCTCCCCCTCTCTGTCTTCCCCTCCTCTCTCCATTTCTCTCTGTGCTATCCAACAACGACAGCAATAATAACAATAAATAATAAGGGCAACAAAAACTTATGCATGAGGCATAAGGCATAAAGTCACACCGTCCTAAGCCAGAGCTGAGCAGTGTTCTGGGGAAAACTAAATAAAACAAAATAAATCCACTAATGTGAGTGGTAAAAACTATTATATGTATCTAAGTCAATCATTTTCAATCAAGCTGTCTTGTTTATTTACTTATTCATTTCCCTCTTTTTATCTTTTTTAATTGATTTAACAGTTATTGACAAGATTGTAGAATAAGAGGGGTACAATTCCATACAATTTCTACCACCAGAGTTCCATATCCCATTCTCTCTACTGGAAGCTTTCCTATTCTTTATCCTTCTGGGAACATAGGCCAAAGATATTTATAGGGTGCAGAATGTGGGAGGTCTGTCTTCTGTAATTGCTTCTCCACTGGACATGTATGTTGGGGGGTCAATCCATACCTCTTGTCTGTTTCTATCTTTCCCTAGCGGGGCAGAACTCTGGAGAGGTGTGGTTCCAGGACACACTGGTGAGGTTGTCTGTGTAGGGAAGTCAGGTTGGTGTTATGGTAGCATCTATAACTTGGTGGCTAAATAAGCATTAAGATATAAAGCAGAACAGGCCGGGTACTGGCACACCTGCTTGAGTGCATGTATTACAATGACTTAAACACCCCACTCTCTCAACTTGACAGATCGAGTCAGAAAAACAGTAAAGAAATGAGGGAGCATGGCCCGGGAGGTGGTACAGTGGATAGGGCATTGGACTCTCAAGCATGAGGTCCTGAGTGATATCTTGTTCTTTCTTTCTCTCCTCCTATCTTTCTCACTGATAAATAAATAAAATCTTAAAAAAAAAGAAAAAAGAAGAAATGAGGGTGCTAAATGAAGAGACAGATAAAACTGGAATTATTGGACTTAACACTTAACAATAAACAAAAAAACTAGCAAGTTGCCAAAATGTGGAAACTAAACAGTACATTACTTAACAACTACTGCATCAAAGATAAAATTAAGGAAGAAATCAAAATGTTTTGGGAGTTCAATGAAAATGAAGACAGGAGCTATCAAAATATTTGGGATAGAGCTGAGGCAGTACTCAGAGGAAGTTCATAGCCATACAAGCACACTTTAGGAAACAAGAAAAAGCTCAAATAAACAACCTGATTGTACACCTTAAAGACCTAAAAGAAGAAGAATAAATGAACCCTAAAGCAACCAGAAGGACTGAAATAACTAAAGTTAGGGTAGAAATTGAAAATAATAAAACCATACAATAGATCAACAAAAGTAAATGATGTTTCTTCAAAAGAGTAAAAAAAAAAAAAAATCAACAAACCTTTAGCCAGACTCACAAAACAAAAAAGGGAGAAGACTCAAATAAATTGCATCATAAATAAAAGAGGAGATATCACAACAGACACCGCAGAAATTCGACATATCATGTGAGGCTTCTATGAACAACTATATGCCACCAAGTTAGAGAACCTGGAAGAAATGGACAATTTCCTAGATACCTATGAACTTCCAAAATTAAATAAAGAGGAACTAGATAACATGAACAGGCCTACCACAACCAATGAAATTGAAACAGTTATTAAAAACCTTCCCAAAAATTAATGTCCAGTGCCAGATGATTTTACAAATAAATTCTACAAAACCTTCGAGGAAGAGTTAATACCTCTACTTTTAAATTTTTCCAAAAGATTACAGGAATACTTCTTTCCAGCTTCTATGAAACTAACATCACTCTGATACCAAAATCAGACAAAGATACAGCAAAAAAAAAGAAAACTACAGGCCAGTATCTCTGATGAACATAGATGCTAAAATATTAAACAAAATTTTAGCCAACCGGATACAGCAGTATATTAAAAAGATTGTTCATCAGGACCAGGTGGGGTTTATCCCAGGGATGCAAGGTTGGTTTAATATACGTAAATCAATCAATGTGATCCACCACATCAACAAAAGCAAGACCAAAAACCACATGGTCATATCAATAGATGCAGAGAAGGCCTTTGACAAAATATAACATCCCTTTATGATCAAAACACTACAAAAAATGGGAATAGATGGAAAATTTCTGAAGATAGTGGAGTGTATATATAGCAAACCTCCAGCCAACATCGTACTCAATGGTGAGAAACTGGAAGCATTTCCCCTCAGATCAGGTACTAGACAGGGCTGCCCACTCTCACCATTACTATTCTGTTGTAACCCCAACAGGAGTGTGGGACAATTAGCCAGCAAATGACTTCAGCATGAGGCAGAGCAGACTCACAGGGATGTTTAAGGACAGACTTGTAGCAGCTTGTGCTCTCCATGACCTGCACCATGAGCTCTCCATTCGCCATGGCTCCCGATTGATCCTGGTCTTTTTCATGTAGTGGTCTTGGGTAACTTACTTTGTGGACTTTGAACTTTCGCCTGTTTTCCTAGCTAGACGTCTGCCCTCACATTCTCGGTGACTTTACTGAATAAAGCTCTCTTTGCTCAGCCTTCAATGGAGCCACTTACTCTGCAGCACCTGGATATTGGCCTTTTACCTAAATAGAGCCTTTAATTATTTAGACCTGTCCTCAGCACCCCTCAGCTAATCCTTTATGCACCGCAGCTAAAGCCCCTTTTGAGTTTCAAGTTACAACAAAAAACACCTCAAGGTATTGCAGTTTTTTTTTATCCCACCCCTATTGCAGTTTGACTTTAATTCAACCCCAGCCTGTGCTGAATGTACCACTTTGGCTCTATGCAGTTTAACTCTATCTACCACACGTGCTGAATTTTTTTACTATATACCCCTGTGTCCTTTCCTGCTTGACTTTACATTCTAAGTTCTAGGCTCCATAAGCTGATTAGGGACACATCTGACATATGCTAACTCCTGGTAAGTGACCTACAATTAATTTTAAGCTTTCTTTCATGCTCACTCTTTAGAAACTGCCACAATGGGTATATTACATTCTGAAGAAGACAGATTTTACCTCAGACAGTTGAAAGAGACTTTAAACATAGGTAAAATTCAGCGTTCCAGCCGAAAATTAAGTAAGTTGTTAAATGTAATAGAGGCGGTCTCTGGACCTCTTCCCAAGAATACAGCTATATCAGTTGAAATATGGACACAAATTGGGGATTATTTATTGAAAAATATTGGTACAGTCACAGCAAAACAACTTCAGACTTATAAGCTCTGCCTTTCCACTATAAAGTAATTACAGGCTACTTTACAGGACTAGTCACTAAACCCTCCCACTTCCAAATCCACTTCTCCTTCCTCCTCCACTTCTCAGACACAAACTGTTTCTGTCGTGCCTGAAACCATTTTTCTGCTGGGCCTGTAGCTACTTTACAGACTTGCCCATGCCTGGCTATCCATGGCCTTAACAAAGAATGAGGGGAAATGGCATGATGCCATTTATAATCCTCGGAAATCCTTTCTCTAGCCCTGTCTCCTTTCCTTTTCCTTCTTCTACTGTCACATCTGATTCCTTACAACTATCACTTCCTGCTGTGGCACATGACTCAATCAACCCCTTTCAAGCTCCTCCTCTTCATTATCCCTTGTCTTCACCCACTAGAGACCAGGACTGGTCTGTTACCAGTGGTAAAAACAGAAAAAATCCTTTCAAAAGTGCTATTAAGACTTCTGGGAAGTGTGGCCATGGACTAACCAAACGGTGGCCATGGTGGGACCAGATCACCTCTCCTCCCAAAACAAGAAGTAAATGCCACAGGAGACCCGGCTGACAGTCTACAGCTGAAAGCTGTGCAGCCTCAGCTGAGTGCTCCCGTGCCTTCTGAGCAGAAGAGGTGCACAGGTCTGGGCTTGAACATCAGAGCTCTCAGCAGGGCGTGCGCTGAGCTGCGCCATTGTGGTGATTTCACTTTAAATGCAGCAAGCAAGGTTGTTCCTAGTGCCAGAGAAAAACAGACAGGGGCAGGAGTCCGGCAGTAGTGTACTGGGTTAAGCGCATGTGGCACGAAGCGCAGGACCAGCATAAGGATCCCAGTTCGAGCCTCCGGCTGGGGAGTCACTTCACAGGCGGTGAAGCAGGTCTGCAGGTGTCTGTCTTTCTCTCCCCCTCTGTCTTCCCCTCCTCTCTTCATTTCTCTCTGTCCTATCCAACAATGATGACATCAGTAACAACAACAATAAACACTACAGCAACAATAAAAAAAAGGGGGCAACAAAAGGGAAAATAAATATTTTTAAAAAGAAAAAAACTCACTCCTGTGAGAGTGTCATACATCATAAAGGGTACAGCAGTGGGGGTCAGACAGTAGCACAGCTGGTTAAGCCCTCATGACAGAAGTGCAAGGACCGGCCTAAGGATCCCAGGGAGGTGGGGGTCATTTCACAGGCCGTGAAGCAGGTCTGCAGGTGTCTGTCTTCCCCTCCTCTCTCCATTTCTCTCTGTCCTATCCAACAATGACATCAACTACAACAACAACAACAGTGATAGACAACAAGAGCAAGAAAAAGGGGGGGAAATAGCCTCCAGGAGCAGTGAATTTGTAGTGCAAGCACTAAGCCTCATCAATAACCCTGGAGGCAAAAAAGGGGAGGGGTAACAGTAACAAATGCTGGAGAGGTCGTGGGGTCAAAGGAACCCTCCTGTTCTGCTGGTGGGATGTCAATTGGTCCAACCTCTGTGGAGAACAGTCTGCAGAACTCTCAGAAGGCTAGACATGGACCTACCCTATGACCCTGCAATTCCTCTCCTGGGGATAGATCCTAAGGAACCCAACACACCCATCCAATAAGATCTGTGTACACATATGTTCTTAGCAGCACAATGTGTAATAGCCAAAACCTGGAAGCAACCCAGGTGTCCAACAACAGATGAGTGGCTGAGCAAGCTGTGGCATATATACACAATGGGATACTACTCAGGTATTAAACATGGTGACTTCACCTTCTTTGCCTCATCTTGGACACAGCTTGAAGGAATCACATTAACTGAGATAAGCCAGGAAGAAAAGGTTTGAATATGGGATGATCTCACTCATAGACAGAAGGTGAAAAACAAGAACAGAAGGAAAAACACACAGCAGAACTTGGACTGGAGTTGGTGCACTGCACCAAAGTAAAGGACTCTTAGGTGTCAGGGAGGGCTCAGGTCCAGGAACATGATGGCAGAGGAGGACCTCATGGGGACTGAATTGCTATGTGGAAAATGGAGAAATGTCACACATGTACAAATTATTGTGTTTTACTGTTAACTGTAAACCATTGATTCCCCAATAAAGAAATTAAAAACAAAAAGAAAGGAATAAGGGGAGAAAGGAAGAGAGAGAGAGAGAAAGGAAGAAGGATAAAAATGAAGGAGAGGATCAGGCAACCTCTGGAGTCATTCCTCAGCAGAGAAGCCCACCTTGAATGTATTCTCTGTGGTTTAGATCACAGAGACAAAAGTTCCAGAAGCGTGAGCATAAGCCCACAGCCCTGCCTCCAGCTCTCCCTGTGCAGGTTTGCAAAGCAAAGCTTTGCTGTTGCCATGTACAGTGGTAAAAGCAGGCTTGTGCTATGACTTTACAATTCCAATAGGCAGCTACTGACTTCTGATCATCCCCATCTGCATTCAGATGGGGGGTTTGGGATTAATGTTGAGCTGAGAGCCTGGTTGGGGAGGCCCTGTGCTGCCACTGGTCTCTGTAATTGTAGACTGGATTTCACCACCACAAAGGGCAAAATGGATGTGTTCATCCCCTGAGTTAATAGCTCATTGATTTTTTTCCTTCTGACTTTATGATTTGCACAAATACTAGAGCTCATTTTACACACACACACACAGAGACAGAGGCATTCATCTGTGTTCTTCAAAAATCAGGGGTGCTTCCAAAATGAAAATTTTAATGCATCATATTGCAGGAAGAAAGCAGAGGAATCCAATGAATTTGCAAATTCTCTTGTGCACACACACGTGTACACACACACACATAGCCTCACTATTAATTAAAAGCAGCATTCCGTGGTAGTTGTGGGACTCTGCTTATACTTGTGCAAGGAAATGTTAGCAGAGCTCCTGTTTGTTGGGGGAGGTTCTGTTTGTCATTCAGCCCTAAGGTCATAAACGGAACACATACAACACGTGTGGTTCTCAAAATGGGGCAAGGATGCATGGCCATCCCTTCTCCCAATGGAGGCTATCAGTCTGCAGAAACAGATGCACATGAAGGCAGAGAAGCACAGCCCCTGCAGAGCTCAGTGGTGGCTGCTCCAGATTATGCCAGTTCTTCTCATTTCTTCCAAGGTACTTCTTCCAAGGTACTGCTTCTGAGTGTTACCTCCTCTGCTCCTTGCTTAGTCTATTATGCCCTGTCTTTACCAGCCGCTCAGACACTCGGTGGGTTGAAAGCACATGTATCAGATTTAGTTTCTAGGTGATCTGTTGTCAGATTCAAGGATCATCCCTCTACTAACAGCTCCAGTTTTGAAATCAGTCGTTATCGATGAAAAACCAGTTCTCAAACCACATCAGCAGTTTTCTTCAGGAAAACTTTCCAAATCTGGCCCCTGCTCTCCAGTTCCATTTGAGATGAGTTGTTCTGGTTGTAAAGGACAAATGAAACTTAATTCATTGCCTGGGAGGTGGCTCAGTGGATGAAACCCTGGACTCTGAAGCATGAGCCCCTGCATCTAACCCTCGCATTGAATGTGCTGCCAGGATGTTCTGGCTCTCTCCCTGCTCCTCTCTCTCTCACATGCATGCAGAGATGCTTACACACATGCATACACATATTTATAGAAAAAAGAAGGACCCAGGAGATGCTACAGTGTGAGAGGTAACTTCTCTCAAGTAGAAGTTCCAGAGTTTGGTCCCCAGCATCTCAAGTGCCAGAATCTCAGAGATGCCCTGGGCTCTCTCCAGTGTTAACAATCAATCTCCAAAAAGATATACAAAAATAATCATGGGTTTTCTCCTGGCAAAGAAAGTTTTGAGGATAAGACTACGTGATAACAGGGATCTTTCTCTTTTTTTATTTGACATGACCACTTATTCTAAAGTTTCTCCTTCCCCCATTTAATGTTCTAAGCCCCTTTGTCATAAATTGATTGACAATATCCATGAGTGATCACTTCTGGACTCTTAATTCTATACCATTGATCTCTGTGTATATTTTTATTCCAACAGCACATTTTTTTATTACTATAGCCTTGAAATATAATTTGAAATCAGGAAACACAATTCTCCCATTTTTTCTTTTTCTTAAGTTTTTTTTTTTTTTTATTCTGGGTCTTT
Organism: Erinaceus europaeus; assembly: GCF_950295315.1. Lineage (NCBI taxonomy): Eukaryota > Metazoa > Chordata > Mammalia > Eulipotyphla > Erinaceidae > Erinaceus > Erinaceus europaeus. The sequence continues at coordinate 1,440 of NW_026647433.1, read as the reverse complement.
TAAGGTTCCAGATAAATTTCTGTATTGCTTTCTGTATTTCTTTGAAGAAACTCATTCAAATTTTGATAAAGACTTCATTTAATCTATGAGTTACTTTGAGTATAATCATCATTTGAGCAGTGTTACTTCTTCCAACCCATGAGCATGGTTTATATATATTTTTTCTTTGTGTTTTATTTTTTTTCATAATGACTCACAGTTTTCAGTATATAAGTTTTTCATTTTCTTTGCTGAACTTATGTCTTGATCCCTAATTGTTTTTGTTATACTGATTAGTATACTGCTCAGTGTTAGTACACAGTGGTGCCAGGTTCATATCATCTCCCATGTATTGGAAGTTTCTCCATTCTTTTTCCTTCTGGGAGTATGGACCAAATATCTTTATGAGGTGCAGAAGGTGGGAAGTCTGGCCTCTGCTTCTTCACAGGGCATGGGCAATGACAGGTTGATCCATACTCCCAGCCTGTTTCTATCTTTCCCTACTGGGGTAGGGCTTTGGAGAGGTGGGGTTCAAGGACTACATTGAGGTAGTCAGCCCAGGGAAGTCATATTGGTGTCATGGTAGTAGCATCAACAACTTGTGACTGAGAAAGCATTAACATATAAAGCAGAACAAATTGTTTAATAAACAGGAACAATTTAATAAAGGTAAGAGTATATCATATGATATTTGGGGTCTTCATGTTGGAAGAAGCTAGGAAGTCTATTTTAGGTATAGTCCAAGGGTTCCATGAATTTACTAATTTTTGCCGATCCCAACCTAATCAATGCAGTGAGTACCACCTCAGCATGCTTCACTTCAGAGAATGTCCAGAGACACCAGGCGTGGTATGTCAACCCTTCAGCCTCATTACTCTGGGAGACCTTTCCTTTCATAGGATTCTCTAATTCCATTCCAGGTGGTTCACTTCCTAAAAAAGTCCCAAAACCTAGATATAGACCAGGTCCCATGAGATACAGCATATGTTCACATGTGTCCATAAATCAGGGCAAAATCTATACCTGAAAGCAAAAGCACACAACAGTCTGAAGTGTCACTTTACAGATCATCCAGGCAGAAAATCAATAAAGAAATGAGGGAGCTAAATGAGGAGATAGATAAAATAGAACTGTTGGACATTTTCAGAGTCATTCATCCCAAGAAACTGGAATACACATTCTACCCAAGTCCACATGGGTCATTCTCAAGGACAGACCACATGTTAGGCCACAAAGACAGCATCAGCAAATTCAAGAGCATTGAAATCATCCCAAGCATCTTCTCAGACCACAGTGGAATGAAACTAACACTTAACAATCAACAAAAGATTAGTAATAGTCCCAAAATGTGGAAGCTCTACAATACACTCCTTAACAATGACTGAGTCAAAGAGGAAATACAGGAAGAAATCAAAATGTTTTGAGAGTTCAATGAAAATGAAGACACAAGCTATCAAAATA